>NC_056433.1:76531515-76621515 GCF_018296145.1 Oncorhynchus tshawytscha
AAAGTGACTGAGCACAAGGGAAAGGGTCAGGGGGAGAAGAGAGGAAGGGGAGAGGAAGGAGGGAAAGTCCCATTAGAAGAGGCTTACTATTGGGCATGATCTGTTCCATCCTGCAGACAGACCCAGACCCAGACCCAGTCCCAATACCAGACCCATTCCCAGACCCAGTCCCAATCCCAGACCCAGTCCCAATCCCAGACCCAATCCCAGACCCAGACCCAATCCCAGACCCAGATCCAATCCCAGACCCAGTCCCAATCCCAGACCCAATCCCAGACCCAGACCCAATCCCAGACCCAGTCCCAATCCCAGACACATTCCCAGACCCAATACCAGACCCAGAACCAATACCAGACCCAATCCCAATCCCAGACCCAATCCCAATCACAGACCCAGTCCCAGACCCAATCCCAGAGCCAGAACCAGTCCCAATCCCAGACCCAATCACAGACCCAGTCCCAGACCCAATCCCAGACCCAGTCCCAGTCCCATTCCCATTCCCAATCTCAGTCCCAGACCCAGTCCAAGACCCAATCCCAGACACAGTCCCAGACCCAGACCCAATACCAGACCCAGACCCAATCCCAATCCCAATCACAGACCCAGTCCCAAACCCAATCCCAGACCCAGACACAATCTCAGTCCCAGACCCAGTCCTAGACCCAGACCTAGACCCAGACCCTGTCCTAGTCCTAGACTCCATCCTAGACCCAGTCCTAGACCCAGACCCAGTCCCAGACCCAGTCCTAGACCCAGACCTAGTCCTAGATCTATAGGACCAGAAAGAGAGAGAGAGTAGTTATGGGTTAATGTTGCTATAGGACCAGAGAGAGAGAGAGAGAGAGAGAGAGAGAGAGAGAGAGAGAGAGAGAGAGGACAGCAGCACAATTAGACCCAACCAAATCATGAGAAAACAAAAAGATAATTACTTGACACATTGGAAAGAATTAACAAAAAAACAGAGCAAACTAGAATGCTATTTGGCCCTAAACAGAGAGTACACAGCGGCAGAATACCTGACCACTGTGACTGACCCAAAATTGAGAGAGAGAGAGAGAGAGAGAGCAGGTATGGGTTAGTGTTGCTATAGGACCAGAGAGGTAGGGGAGAGAGAGAGAGAGCAGGTATAAGTTAGTGTTGCTATAGGACCAGAGAGGTAGGGGAGAGAGAGGGGGGGGGAGAGAGAGAGAGCACGTATGGGTTAGTGTTGCTATAGGACCAGAGAGGTAGGGGAGAGAGAGAGAGCAGGTATGGGTTAGTGTTGCTATAGGACCAGAGAGGTAGGGGGGAGAGGGGAGAGAGAGAGAGAGAGAGAGAGAGAGAGAGAGAGAGAGCAGGTATGGGTTAGTGTTGCTATAGGACCAGAGAGGTAGGGGAGGGAGAGAGAGAGAGAGAGAGAGCAGGTATGGGTTAATGTTGCTATAGGACCAGAGAGGTAGGGGAGAGATAGAGAGAGAGAGAGAGAGAGAGAGAGAGAGAGAGAGAGAGAGAGAGAGAGAGAGAGAGAGAGAGAGAGAGAGAGAGAGAGAGAGAGAGAGAGAGCAGGTATGGGTTAGTATTGCTATAGGACCAGAGAGGTAGGGGAGAGAGAGAGAGCGATACTAAAATAGGGGGTGTAGGACTAGTGGCCACTTTGCTGTTCAATGAGTGGTGTGGGTCATCTAGAGAAATAAAGTATCACATTAGCTACTAACCTTTCAGGGACCTCAGCCCTGGCTGTTATGGGGCCTGTCTCACAGCAGATCGGTCAGTTTGGTCACACAGTCCTGTCAATCCTCCCCTGGGACAGACTGCTACCAGATCAGTGGCTACAGAGCATGGTGACGGAGCTAAATTTGGGCCATAACTTAAAGCTCTGCCGCTGCGCTGTGGGGGAACTCTCTCCACAGTCTGATAAATGACTGGGATAAATGTGACCCGGCCTTTCCTGACACGCACACGCACACACACACACACACACACATATACACTCACACACTCACTCACACACACACAATGTCACACAACCTTGGGTCTGGTCTAGATTACATTCAGCTTTAGGCCCTGTATTTCTCCAACATGAGATGTCAGATTGTTCAGTGACTGCTTATGTTCACTTCCTTCAGAAACCATTAGCTTGGGACTTTTCTCTGAGGGGAGAAGACCATGAATTATTAGTCTGTTGGCACATCATCTATTCCAGGAGGTGATGGGACCTGTGCTGCCATCCAACACGGTAGTCAGCTCTCCTAAACACAACCAGCAGCCCATACAACACAGCCAACAGTCCATACAACACAGCCAACAGTCCATACAACACAGCCAACAGTCTATACAACACAGGCAACCGCCCATACAACACAGCCAACAGTCCATACAACACAGGCAACAGCCCATACAACACAGCCAACAGCCCACAGCCAACAGTCCATACAACACAGGCAATAGTCCATACAACACAGGCAACAACCCATACAACACAGCCAACAGCCCATACAACACAGCCAACAGCCCACAGGCAACAACCCATACAACACAGCCAACAGCCCATACAACACAGCCAACAGCCCATACAACACAGCCAACAGCCCATACAACACAGCCAACAGCCCACAGCCAACAGTCCATACAACACAGTCAACAGCCCATACAACACAGCCAACAGCCCATACAACACAGCCAACAGTCCATACAACACAGCCAACAGCCCATACAACACAGCCAACAGCCCACAGCCAACAGTCCATACAACACAGCCAACAGCCCATACAACACAGCCAACAGCCCATACAACACAGCCAACAGTCCATACAACACAGCCAACAGCCCATACAACACAGCCAACAGCCCATACAACACAGCCAACAGCCCATACAACACAGCCAACAGCCCACAGCCAACAGTCCATACAACACAGCCAACAGCCCATACAACACAGCCAACAGCCCATACAACACAGCCAACAGTCCATACAACACAGCCAACAGCCCATACAACACAGCCAACAGCCCATACAACACAGCCAACAGCCCATACAACAAGCCAACAGCCCATACAACACAGCCAACAGTCCATACAACACAGCCAACAGCCCATACAACACAGCCAACCATCTATACAAGACAACCACAGTCCATACAAGACAATCACAGTCCATACAAGACAATCGGAGTCCATACAAGACAATCGCAGTCCATACAACACAGCCAACAGCCCATACAACACAGCCAACAGTCCATACAACACAGCCAACAGCCCATACAACACAGCCAACAGCCCATACAACACAGCCAACAGCCCACAGCCAACAGTCCATACAACACAGCCAACAGCCCATACAACACAGCCAACCGTCTATACAAGACAACCACAGTCCATACAAGACAATCACAGTCCATACAAGACAATCGCAGTCCATACAAGACAATCGCAGTCCATACAAGACAATCGCAGTCCATTTAAGACAACAACAGTCCATACAAGACAACCACAGCCAACTTGTAAGACCAACAGTCCATACAACCTGGCGTTCATTTTTTATTTTACCAGGCAAGTCAGTTAAAAACAAGATGTTATTTTCAATGACAGCCTAGGAACAGTGGGTTAACTGCCTGTTCAGGGGCAGAACGACACATTTGTACCTTGTCAGCTCGGGGGTTTGAACTTTCAACCTTCCGGTTACTAGTCCAACGCTCTAACCACTAGGCTACCCTACCGCCCCTTTAATGACGATAGTCAGTGGTTAACCAGAGAGTAATGAATACTCTAAGCCTGATCTCCCTATGTGCCTCCCTATAGGAGAGAGGTACAACGCCTCACGGCACATCGCCTGTCCCCTATTTGACCTAGATAGTTTGTGTGTATGCACTGATTTGAAGCAACATTAGAGAACTTTTTTTTTAAATGTATGTAGTTCTGTCTTTGAGCTGCTCTTGTCTATTGATGTTCTGTATTATGTCATTCTGTATTATGTTTCATGTTTTGTGTTGGACCCCAGGAAGAGTAGCTGCTGCTTTGGCAACATCTAATGGGGATCCTAATAAAATACCAAATACACACTGCTGCGGTTTCCCTGACTTTGGTCAACTTCTCCCTCAATACAGTGCTGCTACCTGAGGCTCTGGCTATGAGAGGATATGGTTAGAGCAGAGAGCTGGGACCAGAGAGACCACAGTGGAAAGAGCCCCAGGCCTCAGCCCAGAGACTGGAGCCCAGAGAGACCACAGTGGAAAGAGCCCCAGGCCTCAGCCCAGAGAACTGGGACCAGAGAGACCACAGTTGAAAGAGCCCCAGGCCTCAGCCCTCAGCCCAGCGAGCAGCCCTTACTACGGGCTGTAAAAGAGCCATAAAACAGGGTCAGCTAGAGGGGACCAGGGAGGTCTGGGAAAACACTGCAGTTTACTTCATAGTCCACATCTCTCTCTACATCCCTACTTCCCTCCCTCAGTCACTGCATCATTCCCCCTCTCCCGCTCTCTGCCTATCCACAGTACTGTACTCATCCAGTTGATTCTCTGGTTATATGACTTTGTGACCCTTGACCTCTGCATTGCCCTGTTTACTCATCCGCAGACGAGGTGTCCTCCCATGCTTCCTCTCTCCACCCCCGCACACAGATCCAATGACTGATAAATGTTACCATTTCATTTCTGTTTCCTCTCTCTCTCCCTTTCTCTCACTCGCTCAATCCCTCCCTCCCTCTCTCTCCATCACATTCCTCTCCTGCCATCCCCAGGCTGTGTCTGAGGCCTTCTGTCCTGGGAGAGCTGTGGGATGCGTGGGTACAACATTCATATTGATTCATCAACTCATATCTCATCACACTTTGTTGAGATACATACATACAGCAAAGTAACTCTGGCTTTACCACCAGTTCAAATAAGTAGATGAAGAGATGCCAAAAGAAGTGTTCACTTCCTGACTGAAATCCCCTGGGAGGTGTTTGTTACAACAATCCATCCTGATTTCCATTTATTTGGCTGAACTTCAAACTGACATCTTTGCATTTTAGTACATATTACACATCATATTGCTCGATTACACCATAAACTAACCCACTTCTTTCATAAAATATCATTTTGTGGAATTGCTTTCAAAATACAGGCATTTATTGGCCACCAAATGGTGTTGCATTTCAAAGTATTAACTCAACCTACAGAACAATTGTGTTAAAACAGAAACATTTTATCCTGCTTTCACAACTGCCAACCAACCAACACAGGCTGCCCAGACAAGCTCAGTTAAGACAGACTAAAATACAAAAACCTAACCACCACTTCAAACATATCCACAGTATCAGAAAGAGCTGACGTGCACACTACACTGAAACACACTCTGGGAATGATAGACAGGGAGACGAGGCAGAGGGTGGGATGTGTGGTGAGTCAGATAGAGACAGAAAGGGAGACAGAAAGAGAGAGAGAGAGAGAGAGAGAGAGAGAGAGTGTGTGTGTGAGAGAGAGTGTGAGAGAGGGAGAGAGAGAGAGAGAGAGAGTGAGAGAGAGTGTTAGAGAGAGTGTGAGAGAGAGTGTGTGAGAGAGAGAGAGAGAGAGAGAGAGAGAGAGTGTGAGAGAGAGAGAGAGAGAGAGAGAGTGTGTGAGAGAGAGAGAGTGTGAGAGAGAGTGTGTGTGTGTGAGAGAGAGAGAGAGAGAGAGAGAGAGCGAGAGAGAGAGAGAGAGAGAGAATCACAGCAGCAAGATTTGTGACCTGTTCCCACAAGAAAATATAACCCATATTTGTGTTTATTTATTTTCCCTTCTGATCTTTAACTATTTGCACATCGATACAACACTGTATATAGCCATAATATGACATTTGAAATGTTTTCCTTTTATTGTTTTTTGTTTATCATCTATTTTACTTGCATTGGCAATGTAAACATATGTTTCCCATGCCAATAAAGCCCTTTAAACCTCTTAAGGATTGTGCCCTTTTTAAAAATTTCACCTAAACTGACATACCCAAATCTAACTGCCTGTCACTCAGGACCTGAAGCAAGGGTATGGACCTGAAGCAAGGGTAATTCTTGATACCATTTGAAATGAAACACTTTGAAGTTTGTGGAAATGTGAAATTAATGTAGGAGAATATAACACATTAGATCTGGTAAAAGATAAAACCTACAAAAAAACATGCGTTTTTTTCTCTCTTTTTCCCGACATCTTTGAAATGCAAGAGAAGGCCATACGTTCAGATAGGAGTCTAGGTGTAATTTAGATGTTGTCCACCATATTGCAGCAGTGTGTGTGCCAAGTTTCAGACTGATCCAGTGAAGAATTACATTACTGCACAATATTTTGTATCAAGTCTGCCAGGAGTTTGCCCAAATGTGCCGAATTGGTCAATTGATACATTTTCAAGAACATAACTATAGAGAACATACAAAAATGCTATGGTAATAAAACATTTAAGTTTACACACCCCCAGGAATGTCATACACGAGGGATCATTAGCTGATACACTAACGTTCATACATCTAGATGGCCGGGCGGGGTGGGTGTGGAGCCAGAGACAACAGTGGGGTCAAACTGTAGAACCCAGTTCCTACATTTGAACATAAAAATGTATTTTATCAAACAAAACTATGCTACCTTTTATCTCTGGGACCCTCAGGATGACAAATCAGAGCAAGTTTACTGAATGGAAGTACATTATTTACCTTCAGAGATGAATGCATCAAACCAGTTTCTATTATAAAAGTGTTTTGTTGTTGTGCACTCTCCTCAAACGATAGCATGGTATTTTTTCACTGTAATAATTACTGTTAATTACACAATGCAGTTAGATTAACAAGAATTTAAGCTCTCTGCACATATAAGACATGTCCATGTCCCGGAAAGTTGGCTGTTGTATACAATGTCATTCTAGTCACATTAGCGCACGTTAGCAACAACCGTCCCGGTTTAGGGACACCGATCCCGCAGAGCTTAAATTGAAATTGAGAGAGAGAAAGAGTACACACAAGTGAAACCCCCTAATCACCCTACCACTATCCCCCTCCTCCTCCCACCCCTCAGTTGGTCATGAACATGACATGGCGCGCTCCACACACCCCTGCCACCTGCCTGTGGAATGTTCCGTCTGTGCAGCTGGGTTTCAGCCCTGGCCCAGGTTGGCAGTTCTGCACTCTAATTGATTGGTTCTGACCCTGGGGTGGGGGCTGAGGGCTCATTAGCCCTAAGCTGCAGTGGCCTGTGACCAGCAAGACTGAGGGGTGAGGGGTGGTGAGGAGGGGGAGGAGGTCAGGGGAGGGAGGGAGGGCGAGGAGGGGAAGAGAGCTAAGGGTCATAACCAGGCTGTGAGGCAGAGTTAGGAGTGGCAGGGAGGGAGGGAGGGAGGGAGGGAGGGAGGGAGGGAGGGAGGGAGGGAGGGAGGGAGGGAGGGAGGGAGGGAGGGAGGGAGGGAGGGAGGGAGGGAGGGAGGGAGGGAGGCTGAAGTTCATAACCAGGCTGTGAGGCAGAGTTAGGAGTGGCAGGGAGGGAGGGAGGGAGGGAGGGAGGGAGGGAGGGAGGGAGGGAGGGAGGGGGAGGGAGGGAGGGAGGGAGGGAGGGAGGGGGGGAGGGAGGGAGGCTGAAGTTCATAACCAGGCTGTGAGGCAGAGGGAGTGGCAGGGAGGGGGAGGGAGGGAGGGGGAGGGAGGGAGGGAGGGAGGGGGTGAATGCAGGCAGTAGAGAGGAGTGGAAGGGGGAGGTGAATGCAGGGAGGAGAGAGGGGTGGAGGGAGGCTGAAGGTCATAAAGGGGAAAGGGGGGTGGGCTTGGGCAGTATAGCATACTGTATATACAGTATACCGGGGTATTTGGAAATAGCTACGGGATGGTTTTTCAATACTGACTTCCTCTTCCTCTTTCCATTCCTTTCTCTCTTCAACTTTATTCATCAGAAAATATTGCAAAATGTTCACGAGCCAGCCAGCCAGCGAACCTAGAATCTACTGATCCGTCGTCAGACACGTTATCCATTGTCCCACTAGCTCTCTATAATAATAATATAATATAATCAGATATAATATCATATAATGAGAACTTGTAATGAGAACTTGTAAAGGTGAAATAATAAATACAGCAGCAGTCTCTGTGGGCTCAGGATCAGTAATGCCATGCAGATAGAAGGACTGAAGCCACAAATGACAACACAAACATTCAGGCTTCATGTTGCTCCGCCTCAGCTGTCAGTCAGCAGGAGGAAATTGCTCTGAGCCGTTCCTACTCCTCTACAATACGTCATTAACAGTGTCAGCAAGCATACGAACCGTCAGTTACTGTTTGACTCAGGCTTTTTTCGCTGAGTCACTTTCAATGTACAGGAGCCTTCAAAGCCATCTGGCTAGACAAAACTACATTAAATCAAAGCAAATCAAAGTTTATTTGTCACGTGCGCCGAATACGACAGGTGTAGACCTTACAGTGAAATGCTTACTTACAGGCTCTAACTAATAGTGCGAGAAAAAACAGGTGTGTGTGTGTGTGTGTGTGTGTGTGTGTGTGTGTGTGTGTGTGTGTGTGTGTGTGTAGGTAAGTAAAGAAATAAAACAACAGTAAAAAGACATTTGAGAAAAGAGTAGCAAGGCTACATACAGACACCTGTTAGTCAGGCTTATTGAGGTAGTATGTACATGTAGGTATTGTTAAAGTGATTATGCATATATGATGAACAGAGAGTAGCAGAAACGTAAAAGAGGGGTTGGCGGGTGGTGGGACACAATGCAGATAGCCCGGTTAGCCAATGTGCTGGTTGGTCAGGCCAATTTAGGTAGTATGTACATGAATGTATAGTTAAAGTGACTATGCATACACTTGGCACTCCGGTACCGCTTGCCATGTGGTAGTAGAGAGAACAGTCTATGACTGGGGTGGCTGGGGTCTTTGACAATTTTTAGGGCCTTCCTCTGACTCCGCCTGGTGTAGAGGTCCTGGATGGCAGGCAGCTTTGCCCCAGTGATGTACTGGGCCGTACGCACTACCCTATGAAGTGCCTTGCGGTCGGAGGCCGAGCAATTGCCGTACCAGGCAGTGATGAAACGGTCAGGATGCTCTCAATGTTATATCATTGAAGTGAAAGAAAAATGAAACAGTATTTTGTTATGTAAGATTTAACATTGGCATTGCTATTTAAGATGTGCTTTGGTTTGTTGACTG
This sequence comes from Oncorhynchus tshawytscha, assembly GCF_018296145.1. Classification (NCBI taxonomy): domain Eukaryota; kingdom Metazoa; phylum Chordata; class Actinopteri; order Salmoniformes; family Salmonidae; genus Oncorhynchus; species Oncorhynchus tshawytscha. The sequence goes on from NC_056433.1 coordinate 76,540,631, forward strand.
GCTGTGGCAGTTTGTTACTCCAAATATGGTTTTACGTCCGGTGGGCAACAGCGGGTCTTTAACCCACATTCTGAACCACCCAAAATGGGTGGGTGCAATTGGTGACACCACCACGTCAACACCCGGACCACAAATCTTCATAGCAACCACAAATCACCATGGCGACAACAGCCTGCGGAGAACAGCCTGTGGACAACAGCCTGCGTCTCTGTGTAACATCTGTGCAACACTGTGTGTGCAGGGCACCAACACTCCTCCCAGCCAACCCAGAGCTATGGAACCAATTAGGACCAGTGCCATTGTATCATTTTCCACTTCAGAGTAGAAACATTTAATTGTGATGGCCCTCATTTATGACTTCATACAACTCAATGAGAATTTGTTCCAGAAATCAGTGCCACATGCCTTATCAGTAAAAGCCCTGTGGAGAACTGAACAGAGAGAACGGTTTTATATGACCTTGTTATTGAGGTTAGTGAGTTAGTGAGTCACACAAATATCCTCTTTTAAGATAATAAGATGAATCTGTTAATTTTAATGATGCCAGTGTGTATTTGATATGTGTTTTTGTGTGTGTGCGTGCGTGCGTGCGGATGTGTGTGTGTGTGTGTGTGTGTGTGTGTGTGTGTGTGTGTGTGTGTGAGAGCCAAACTCAGATGCTGGTCCAGCAGTCAGAGGGAAAGGAGAGGAAATGCCATTCTTATTGGGGATGCTCTGCTCTCCTCTGCTCAGCAGCTCTAGAGGGTCTTATTCCAATCACACACGCATGTGTGCACATACACACACACACACACAGTCTTGTACAGCTAACCTTGTAACAGTTCAGTCCCATTCAAAATTCTATTTTCTCTAACCCCTATTCCTAACCCGTACTCTTACCCTAATACTAACCTTAACCCGAAAACCTAAACCTAACCCTAGCTCCTAAACCTAACACTAAAACTAACCCTAGCTCCTAACCCTAACCCTTAACGTAATTCTAACCCTAACACTAAATCCCCTAGAAATAGCATTTGACCTTGTGGGGACCTACAAAATGTCCCCAGTTGGTCAAATGTTTGTTTGTTTACACACACAGACCCCGCAAATGGAGGGAACCAAGGAACCAAATAACCCTTTCTCTTCCCACCAGGCAATAATGGTTGTGTTATGTTCTAGAGCTGGTCTGCCCCTGGTGATGAGTCCTGTTTCCTGGACACAACGCTACTCTACTCTGTGACTATCACTTTACTTCCTGCTTAAATGAGCTTGCTTGGCTTAATGGGCCAATAGATTAGTCATAAAATGGCAAATCCCGCCCACCTGGCATTCCAGGCAGATTATTGTAAGATTTGAAACCGTATTTGAACCCAGTTCTGCTCTGTCTGTGAACTAGCTCCACAGAGCTGGGCTTGGACCCCTCTCCTTTACTCTGCCATTAATAAAGTAACACAACCTAAGAAAAAAGTCCTGCGATTAACTGATAAGTGTTTATTTGAATTTAAGGCAGGCAAGCAACGTTTAATCTGAATACGTTTCTGTTTATGCATGATTTTTTTCTCTTTGTTCTTTTTAACTTGGCTGGATGTTAAGCTTAGACTGTTAACCTCTATGTTTAGGAAACCACAGCAAAGGTCAATTCTAACCATAGCCAGCCATCTCCTTAACCACTAACACTTTAATATCTCTAAAACTCTGGAGTCTAAGGGCATTTTGTGAAAGCTGTGTAGTAACCAATTACAGTGCATTCAGAAAGTATTCACACCCCTTGACCTTTTCCACATTGTGTTATGTTATAGCCTTATTTTAAAATATATTAAATCGTTTTTTCCCTTCAACCTCGTGGCTTGGTTTTTGCTCTGATATGTACTGTCAACTGTGGTACCTTATATAGACAGGTGTGTGCCTTTCCAAATCATGTTCAATCAATTGAATTTACCACAGGTGGACTCCAATCAAGTTGTAGAAACATCTCAAGGATGATCAATGGAAACAGGATGCACCTGAACTCAATTTCGAGTCTCATAGCAAAGGGCCTGAATACTTTAAATGTGGTATTTCAATTTCTAAAAACCTGTTTTTGCTTTGTCATTATGGGTTATTGTGTGTAGATTGATGAAGAAAAACATGTATTTAATCCATTTTGGAATAAGGCTGTAATGTAACAAAATGTGGAAAAGGTCAAGGGGTCTGAATACTTTCCTGAATGCCCTGTATGTAAGTAAATATGATTGCTGGCTAACTTGTGGTGTGTGGACTCAGTTACAGCACGGTGGTACTACAGGGTTCTGTACTGTGTTGTGTGGACAGTTACAGCACGGTGGTACTACAGGGTTCTGTACTGTGGCGTGTGGACAGTTACAGCACGGTGGTACTACAGGGTTCTGTACTGTGTTGTGTGGACAGTTACAGCACGGTGGTACTATAGGGTTCTGTACTGTGGCATGTGGACAGTTACAGCACGGTGGTACTACAGGGTTCTGTACTGTGGCGTGTGGACAGTTACAGCACGGTGGTACTACAGGGTTCTGTACTGTGGCGTGTGGACAGTTACAGCACGGTGGTACTACAGGGTTCTGTACTGTGGCATGTGGACAGTTACAGCACGGTGGTACTACAGGGTTCTGTACTGTGGCGTGTGGACAGTTACAGCACGGTGGTACTACAGGGTTCTGTACTGTGTTGTGTGGACAGTTACAGCACGGTGGTACTATAGGGTTCTGTACTGTGGCGTGTGGACAGTTACAGCACGGTGGTACTACAGGGTTCTGTACTGTGGCGTGTGGACAGTTACAGCACGGTGGTACTACAGGGTTCTGTACTGTGGCGTGTGGACAGTTACAGCACGGTGGTACTACAGGGTTCTGTACTGTGGTGTGTGGACAGTTACAGCAAGGTGGTACTACAGGGTTCTGTACTGTGTTGTGTGGACAGTTACAGCACGGTGGTACTACAGGGTTCTGTACTGTGGCGTGTGGACAGTTACAGCACGGTGGTACTACAGGGTTCTGTACTGTGTTGTGTGGACAGTTACAGCACGGTGGTACTACAGGGTTCTGTACTGTGTTGTGTGGACAGTTACAGCACGGTGGTACTACAGGGTTCTGTACTGTGGCGTGTGGACATTTACAGCACGGTGGTACTACAGGGTTCTTGAGACACTCACTCTCTCTCTCCTGGTTTGGGTTAACTTGGCCTGCCTGTGTCATATTAGGCCTGGATGTCAATAACCAAGGCCTGTTTTGAAAACACTCTCAAAGGGCCCGTGTGGAGACAAAGACGTAACGGGAAGAAAAAACACAAGTTATTATGACTTTGGTCTCTTAGCCCAGGCCAGTGTGTGTGTGTGTGTGTGTGTGTGTGTGTGTGTGTGTGTGTGTGTGTGTGTGTGTGTGTGTGTGTGTGTGTGTGTGTGTGTGTGTGTGCGTGTGTGTGTAAGAGAGCGTTCATGTGCGGCCCCCATGTGTCTTGTTTACCCCTGAACACACTCTAAAAGTTGTATCTGCCACGGACACATGGGAGCAGAGAGAGAAGGATGGGAGGTGATGAGGAGAGAGATAGGGAGGAAGTGAGGGAGATGAGGGGAAGAGGGGAGAAGACAAAGCTCTAAAATACATAGCTCTAAATCAATTGTTACAGTACACTGACATCTGCTTTTAATAACCACAAACACACAAGAAAAAAGCAGTGGAGGTGGGTCGGGTAGGGTGAGGGGAGGAGGAAAGAAGGAGGTCTACTCTCTCTCTTTTTCTCCACTGTTGTTTTCCTTTGTTGTTGTTGTTGCATCATATTTCTGAGCATGAAAGACATTAGAGCATGCACAGGCTTTGCGTTGGCTCTGGCAGTGTTTGACAAACTGGAAAATCTTTGGCTAGGGATCATGTCAACACGGGGCTGCAGAACTTGTACAATGGTTCTTTCTTTAATGGTTTTGAGTTTATGCCATGACCGTTTGTGGTAGATGGTGGCAGATTGTGATAAATTGCATCATTCTGTCATTGCATTTTCGTAAATTAATGGAGGTGTGAATGTTTCAGTCCGAGAGTCTCTCTTCTCGAGCATTAGAGTCCTACATTAGGCAAAACATTTTTTTTTGCTGGAGGTGGTCCTGGAGTTAAAAGAACTTGGGGAAATACAATGGTGCAATTAACATGTGGACTGACGATTTTCAAAAAATCGGTGGGCTTTTGGTTCCTCTCCCTCTAAAAACAGAAATAAATCATTCTAAATAACAAACTGTCTTTATGTACCACAGTGTTAGAGAGTGACAGACCCTCTATATAAAGTGAGTTTCTGAAACACAGAGTACTTCTTTGCTGATGTGAAGAAGAAACTGAATGAAAGAGAGTCCAGCGAGGATTTGTCAGCATAAAGCTGAGTGACTTACTCATTTGTGGCTTTGGATTTAAAAAAATATTTGTTAACGTCAACATCTTTTTGCTTTTGTTAATAAAATAATTATAAAAAAAGACTCTTTCATAATGCAGTTGTTTATTTCAACTACTGCACATCTCAGCTACATTTTAGTTGCACTTCCCCCCCAGCTCCACGACCACGAGTAAAACCTTGCTGAGATGATCAATGTATTTGTTGTATTGTTGTATATTCAGTTTCTCAAGCCAAAATGTCTTGATGGCCTTCACCGGTTCCTCTTTTCTTGTAGGCTTGGCAGAGTTACGGATGAATGATTTCAGTTGATGCCAAACAAGTTAAATCGGGATTAAAATAAAGAGACCTACATGTAGACATACTGTAGGCCTACAGTAGACGCGGTGAGTCGTACTAGTGTTGAGTAATGTGTTGTAGGTCTACTTACACTCAGGGCGGTACCATTCTGCTCATCTGATGAAGATGCACATGGATCATATTCAAACTTTGAACACCGAGATCGAGTCATTGAAGGCAAACCAGCAGAAAGAGAAACATTCTCTGAGGGCAGAGAAACGGGCGACAGCTGATGCATTGGTCCAGAGCCAGGCAGCATTGGTGGAGATGGAGTCACAATCCATGCCAGGCAAACCTGTGAGCTCTGGAACTACACCTCCGTCAGGCTGAGTCAACAAACATGGCGGGTTCGTCAGGTCGTAAATTCACATTGACATTTCTATTCCTCTTCTGACAACAGAACTTGACGAACTGCTCACCAGGTACAGCAAGGACCGTCCTGACCGTTATGCTGCTCTGCTATTCCAAGGATGTGTAACCGAAGAGAGATACCATGAGTGGACACAGAATACCAACTGGGATGGATCCCAAGACAAATGTGGCTTTCCAGTGAACCTCTGATTTTAAAATAATTAATTTGCAAATTATGGTGGAAATTATTTTGCTCTTCAATCACAGTCACTTAGTAGCCTACAGTAGGTCACTGGCCATGTTTTTCTAACGGAAACACTGAGGCCAACATAAGCTACTGTAAAATGCACTTTCATTTTTCTTGGAAAATAAATAATATTAATCACATTTTGCGACTTCTCTATTGGTTCCATTGCAACAGGAGAGCTCCATCAAGCATAGATTAAGTATTTGAGTGTCTAAGGCACTGCATCTCAGTGCAAGAGGTGTCACTACAGTCCCTGGTTTGAATCCAGGCTGTATCACATCCAGCCGTGATTGGGAGTTGCATAGGGCGGCGCACAATTGGCCCAGCGTCATCCGGGGTTTGGCCGGGATAGGTCAGCATTGCAAATAAGAATTTGTTCTTAACTGACTTGCCTAGTTAAATTAAATGAAAGATTTCAAATAGTATTTGAACCCAGGTCTAAGGTCGAGATGTATGCAGCTGAACTGCCTGGCACTACATGGTTATAAACAGACAGGCCCAACCCCCGATCCAATTCCACACACAAAGCCTGGGAAGTCGGTGTGGCATTGTTAGTGTGAAGGGATGTTGGATAGGCACCTAACATATGTGTGACGTAACACGTAATTATGCGTCAAGAGTCTCTGGTCTTTTTGTTCATTTAACACTTATCAAAGTGTGTTAAGTGCATATGTTTGTGAAAATCCATTGTGCAAATCCTTTGTATGGTGTCATACTATTTGTTTGACTAAGATAGAGACCTCCATACGTCGTCAGTCACTGAGGAGGGAAACACAAAATCTGCACCAAACAACATTTTAAAACCTGCTAAAGATTCACTAACCCATGACAAGAACTCTCCTTCTAACAAAACATCTGCAAACAGAACTCTTAACTCTAACTCTCTCTCTACCTCCCTCTCTCCGCTCTCTCTCGCTTTTCTCTCAATTCAATTGAATTCAAAGGGCTTTATTGGCATGGGAAACATATGTTAACATTGCCAAAGCAAGTGAAGTAGATAATAAACAAAAAGGAAATAAACAATAAAACAGTACACATTACACTCACAAAAGTTTTTTTTTTTTAATGAAGACATTTCAAATGTCATATGGGTGGCAGCGTAGCCTAGTGGTTAGAGCGTTGGACTAGTAACCGGAAGGTTGCGAGTTCAAACCCCCAAGCTGACAAGGTACAAATCTGTCGTTCTGCCCCTGAACAGGCAGTTAACCCACTGTTCCCAGGCTGTCATTGAAAATAAAAATGTGTTCTTAACTGACTTACCTGGTAAAATAAAAAAATAAAACATTGTCTATATACAGTGTTGCAACCCACACTGTGGGTATTTGCACAAACTCCCAATAGATATGGGAGTTTATCAAAATTTGATTTATTTTCTAATTCTCTGTGGGTCTGTAATCTGAGAGAAATATGTGTCTCTAATATGGACATATATTTGGCTGGAGGTTAGGAAGTGCAGCTCAGTTTCCATCTAATATTGTGGGCAGTGTGCACATAGCCTGTCTTCTCTTGAGAGCCAGGTCTACCTACAGCGGCCTTTCTCAATAGCAAGGCTATGCTCACTGAGTCTGTACATAGTCAAAGCTTTCCTTAAGTTTGGGTCAGTCACAGTGGTCAAGTATTCTGCCACTGTGTAATCTCTGTTCAGGGACAAATAGCATTTTAGTTTGCTCTGTTTTTTTGTTAATTCTTTCCAATGTGTCAAGTAATTATCTTTTTGTTTTCTCATGATTTGGTTGGGTCTAGTTGTGTTGCTGTCCTGGGGCTCTGTGGGGTCTGTTTGTGTTTGTGAACAGAGCCCCAGGACCAGCTTGCTTAGGGGACTCTTCTCCAGGTTCATCTCTCTGTAGGTGATGGCTTTGTTATGGAAGGTTTGGGAATCGCTTCCTTTTAGGTGGTTGTAGAATTTAACGTCTCTTTTCTGGATTTTGATCATTAGCGGGTATTGGCCTAATTCTGCTCTACATGCATTATTTGGTGTTTTATATTGTACACAGGGGGTATTTTTGCTGAATTTTGCATGCAGAGTCTCAATTTGGTGTTTGTCCCATTTTGTGAATTCTTGGTTGGTGAGCGGACCCCAGACCTCACATCCATAAAGGACAATGGGTTCTATAACTGATTTAAGTATTTTTTAGAAAGATCCTAATTTGTATGTCAAATTTCATGTTCCTTTTGATGGCATAGAAGGCCCGTCTCTCAGATCGTTCACAGCTTTGTGGAAGTTACCTGTGGTGCTGATGTTTAGGCCGAGGTATGTATAGTTTTTTGTGTGCTCTAAGGCAGCGTTTCGGAAAGTATGGGTTGCGACCCACTGGGTTGCGACCTAAATGTATAATTATTTCATGAATTACTGGAATTGATTTGGCCAAGTGCAACTGTGCTCTGGTGCAGTGCTCTCTATGCTTATCAGCGGTCTCTGCTCAGTTTGGGCAGCCCAAGTGAAAGGTAGAGGGAGATGCCCATGTGCTTCGCTGTTTACCAGATCTTTTTTTCTGCAGTTTTCTTGAACATCACTCCGCGACCCACACGCTGCAGTGCTGTCGTTCAAGCTCAAACATCATGAAACGCAAATACAGTGATTACTTTTTGTCTCTCTTACAAACTTTGAGAAATAACGAGGAGCTCCCACAATGTGTTTTGTGTGGGGAAGTGCTTAGTAATGAGTCTCTCAAAACGAACAAATTAATAAAACGACACGTCTTGACCAAACATCCAGGCACAACATGACGGTAAACCCAGGAAGTTCTTTCAGAACAGGGCTGAATGCTTCAGGAAACAGTGCTTCGAAAGTGGAAGAGTAAGTCAACTAGCAAGGCATTGTTGTCATTTTATAGCAGGTGATGATAAGCAGAAATAAGGGAGTACTAACTCTCATAGTAGTAGATGTGAGTTTCTCTTTCAAACAATCCCCTGGCCTTGCAATGTTACACAGTTAACAGCTAATGTTAGCCAAAGCTAACTAGCTACTGATGGTGCAACCCTAAGAAACAGTACAGATGTAGATGAAAATGACCAGGCCTACTGTACATTTTACTGTAGAAATTATTGTTGAAAACAAGTCTAGGTTGGAACTGTTGCTGTTACAAGTAATACTTTTTTATTCTGAACTGGAATAAACTGATTGAAGCAAGATGCCTTTTGAGACAAACACTCACACAGTTCTGGGTTATTCATCTGCAGCAGGAAGGGGTCTCCTGCCTGACTGAGAAAGCAGTAGATGTTCTGGTCCAATTTGGCACCAAGTACAGAAACAGTGTCAATGCTGAGCATGACCTCAGTGCTGTACTGTCAAAAACTGATTCCAGAATAGACATGCTTGTTGAAAACTTCAACCAGCCACACACCTCTCATTAGGACTGTGTGTGTTTTCTGGTCTACATCTGTGTGATGTGATCAATCAGTTTATTCCAGTTCAGAATAACAAATATATATTACAACAGCAACAGTTCCAACCTAGACTTTCTATCAACAATAATTTATACAGTGAGAAGTACAGTAAGATGTACATTAGGATGTACAGTAGGATGTACAGTGAGATGTACAGTAGGATGTACAGTGATATGTACAGTGAGATGTACAGTAGGATGTACAGTGAGATGTACAGTGAGATGTACAGTAGGATGTACAGTGAGATGTACAGTGAGATGTACAGTAGGATGTACAGTGAGATGTACAGTGAGATGTACACTAGGATGTACAGTAGGATGTACAGTGAGGTGTACAGTGAGATGTACAGTAGGATGTACAGTAGGATGTACAGTAGGATGTACAGTGAGATATACAGTAGGATGTACAGTAGGATGTACAGTGAGATGTACAGTGAGATGTACAGTAAGATGTACAGTAGGAATACAGTAAGGTGTACAGTGAGATGTACAGTAAGATGTACAGTAGGATGTACAGTGAGATGTACCGTGAGATGTACAGTAGGATGTACAGTGAGATGTACCGTGAGATGTACAGTAGGATGTACAGTGAGATATACAGTAGGATGTACAGTAGGATGTACAGTGAGATGTACAGTGAGATGTACAGTAAGATGTACAGTAGGAATACAGTAAGGTGTACCGTGAGATGTACAGTAAGATGTACAGTAGGATGTACAGTGAGATGTACAGTAGGATGTACAGTAGGATGTACAGTGAGGTGTACAGTAGGATGTACAGTAGGATGTACAGTATGATGTACAGTAGGATGTACAGTGAGATGTACAGTAGGATGTACAGTAGGATGTACAGTGAAATGTACAGTGAGATGTACAGTAAGATGTACAGTAGGAATACAGTAAGGTGTACAGTGAGATGTACAGTAAGATGTACAGTAGGATGTACAGTGTGATGTACAGTGAGATGTACAGAGAGATGTACCGTGAGATGTACAGTAAGATGTACAGTAGGATGTACAGTAGGATATACAGTGTGATGTACAGTAGGATGTACAGTGAGATGTACAGTAGGATGTACAGTAGGATATACAGTGAGGTGTACAGTAGGATGTACAGTAGAATGTACAGTAGGATGTACAGTAAGATGTACAGTAGGATGTACAGTAGGCCAAATCATTTTTTATTTGTACTGTTACTTGGGGTTGCACGATCAAAAGGCCTGTGTGTGTGTGTGTGTGTGTGTGTGTGTGTGTGTGTGTGTGTGTGTGTGTGTGTGTGTGAGTGTGCGTGTGCGAGTGCGCGTGTGTGTGTTCTGTTATACATCTGTTATACATCTGTGAATGAAATTATTTATTGTATTTTGACAGCAACAGTTCCAACATAGAAAGGTATTTAAGAGTGTTTTTAGTAGGGAAAAATAAGCAAGAAAATATATTTATGGCCATTTCATTGTTATTTGTTTTTGTCTATATTGCATTTTTTAGGGCATAAGGGCAATGAAATGTACCGATATTTACGTATAGTTGCATATTTTCATAACCTTGGGACCCAGGAAAACACAGAATTTCTCATTTGGGTCCAAGGATTAAAAAGTTTAAGAACCATTGCTCTAAGGTAACGGTGTCTAGATGGAATTTGTATTTGTGGTCCTGACAACTGGACCTTTTTAGGAACACCATTATTTTTGTTTTACTGAGATTTACTGTCAGGGCCCAGGTCTGGCAGAATCTGTGCAGAATATCTCGGTGCTGCTGTAGGCTCTCCTTGGTTGGGGACAGAAGCACCAGATCATCATCAGTAGACATTTAACTTTAGACTGGGTGCTGCAGACTGTTCTCTCACTCTCTCTCTCAATTCAATTCAGTACACTTTATTGACATGGAAAGTTAAATTACTTACATTGTCAAAGTTTACATTGAACAAAAAATTGAGGGACCAATAGCAATAAGGCATGATAATAGTAGTTGTAGTGGAAAGGGGAATAATAGTAGGCCTGTCTCTACATGACTGAGAAGCAACATTGCATGGTATGAAAGACAAAACAAAACTAAATGCACTTTTCACTGGCTGTCCCTCAGGTTGTGGAAGGAGGACACATATTTGGTTTCCAAAACTGCACATTTTGTACTGAATCTCTCTCTCTCTCTTCTCTATCTTCTCTCTCTCTCTTCTTTCTCTCCTCTCTCTCTCTCTTCTCTCACTATACTCTCAACCTCCAAAACACACTTGTGAGTCTCTTAGCCTTTTTGTTCCCAGTGCTAACATTTTAAAAGGGAACCACAAAGCCAGCCTGGGGGTTGCTTCATGTCTGTTATCATCCTGTAGCCTGAAAAGACCTCTGTCTGAAAGGAGGAGAAAAGACTGCAGCCCTCTAGAACTACTCTTGGCTTCAGAACTCTGTTTTTCTGAAAAGATGAATAAATGGGCCAGTAAAAAAAGCTAGCATGACGTTAATGAGCTAGCGACAGCTTAGCTTATGGAAATCCTTCCTCAAACAACCTGGCCGTGGCGCACAGACCGAATGTTCAGGGTATAATCACTGTCTTTATTTCCCGACTAGTAAAAGTTCTATGGCTTTTGGGTGGTGGGAGGAGTTAAAGGCCAGTAGACAAGTGTTCTAGTCAGAGATGGAGACTCCATCTGTGGTTCTAGGTAGAACAGAGGGTTCCGGACGCAAGTCTATACCATGTAGACGAACACACCCCTGTGTCTCTCCCAGTAACATACCATATCCATCAAAGTGAGGGTGTGTGACGTGGCCAGACCACCGCTGTAAGCCTTCAGAGGTAGATAATGAAAAACATGGGCTTCCTCGCTGAGGCTACACAGTAATGCTAATGCTAGCCACAAGATTACCACAGGTTAGATTACAGAGCTATAATGCTAGCAGCAGTCTTATTAGCTAACCATTAATGATATAAATCACCCCAGTCATTACCAAATGTTCATACAACGCAAATTTTAGTGGCTATAGTCCCAACGGTTCTCTCAGAGAACATACTGCTCACACACACATGCACGCACGCACGCACACACGCACACATATGCACACACCACACACTCCATCTGAAAGTACACTGCAGTTTCCACTATGAGTTTAGGAACGCTGATCAGCTCTCTCTTATTTATGGAACCCACAAAATAATTTCAATAATATTGCTTTCCTTTCATTAAAACAAAGGAGACCTCCTTAAACCCAATCACATCTTCCCCGGGATGTGGTTGTGCTGCCCCGCAGGATCCGACTGTGTGTGTGTGTGTGTGTTTGTTTCTGTGTAGGAGCGGTGTGTTATGTGTGCTGTGATTGGATGATCCAGGTCCAAGCGTTACTCCCGAATTCCAGACCCATATTAATAATGGGACGCAACAGGACCAGAGCAGCGGGACAGGGAGCAGCAGGAAGCAGCACGGGGAACGTTGAGACTGTTATTCCTGGCTAATTAAAACAACACAGGGAGCATTGGGATTGATTAAAACCTCACAATATCAGGGATGCTTCTGTGAGAGAAAAGAAGAGAATGAGGGAAAGGAGAGAGAAAGAGGGATGTAGAAAGATGGAGAGAGGGGGAAGATAGAAAGAGGGGGAAGATTTTATTTATTTATTTATTTATGTTTCACCTTTATTTAACCAGGTAGGCTAGTTGAGAACAAGTTCTCATTTGCAACTGCGACCTGGCCAAGATAAAGCATAGCCGTGTGAACAGACAACACAGAGTTACACATGGAGTAAACAATTAACAAGTCAATAACACAGTAGAAAAAAAGGGGAGTCTATAAACATAGTGTGCAAAAGGCATGAGGAGGTAGGCGAAAAATGACAATTTTGCAGATTAATAACACTGGAGTGATAAATGATCAGATGGCCATGTACAGGTAGAGATATTGGTGTGCAAAAGAGCAGAAAAGTAAATAAATAAAAACAGTATGGGGATGAGGTAGGTAAAAATGGGTGGGCTATTTACCGATAGACTCCAACTTCAGCGATTTTTGCAATTCGTTCCAGTCACAGGCAGCAGAGAACTGGAACGAAAGGCGACCAAATGAGGTGTTGGCTTTAGAGATGATCAGTGAAATACACCTGCTGGAGCGCGTGCTACGGGATGGGTGTTGCCATCGTGACCAGTGAACTGAGATAAGGCGGAGCTTTACCTAGCATGGACTTGTAGATGACCTGGAGCCAGTGGGTCTGGCGACGAATATGTAGCGAGGGCCAGCCGACTAGAGCATACAAGTCGCAGTGGTGGGTGGTATAAGGTGCTTTAGTGACAAAACGGATGGCACTGTGATAAACTGCATCCAGTTTGCTGAGTAGAGTGTTGGAAGCAATTTTGTAGATGACATCGCCGAAGTCGAGGATCGGTAGGATAGTCAGTTTTACTAGGGTAAGTTTGGCGGCGTGAGGAGGCTTTGTTGCGGAATAGAAAGCCGATTCTTGATTGGATTTTCGATTGGAGATGTTTGATATGAGTCTGGAAGGAGAGTTTACAGTCTAGCCAGACACCTAGGTACTTATAGATGTCCACATATTCAAGGTCGGAACCATCCAGGGTGGTGATGCTGGTCAGGCGTGCGGGTGCAGGCAGCAAACGGTTGAAAAGCATTCATTTGGTTTTAATAGCGTTTAAGAGCAGTTGGAGGCCACGGAAGGAGTGTTGTATGGCATTGAAGCTCGTTTGGAGGTTAGATAGCACAGTGTCCAAGGACGGGCCGGAAGTATATAGAATGGTGTCATCTGCGTAGAGGTGGATCAGGGAATCGCCCGCAGCAAGAGCAACATCATTGATATATACAGAGAAAAGAGTCGGCCCGAGGATTGAACCCTGTGGCACCCCCATAGAGACTGCCAGAGGACCGGACAGCATGCCCTCCGATTTGACACACTGAACTCTGTCTGCAAAGTAATTGTTGAACCAGGCAAGGCAGTCATCTGAAAAACTGAGGCTACTGAGTCTGCCGATAAGAATATGGTGATTGACAGAGTCGAAAGCCTTGGCAAGGTCGATGAAGACGGCTGCACAGTACTGTCTTTTATCGATGGCGGTTATGATATCGTTTAGTACCTTGAGCGTGGCTGAGGTGCACCCGTGACCGGCTCGGAAACCAGATTGCACAGCGGAGAAGGTACGGTGGGATTCGAGATGGTCAGTGACCTGTTTGTTGACTTGGCTTTCGAAGACCTTAGATAGGCAGGGCAGGATGGATATAGGTCTGTAACAGTTTGGGTCCAGGGTGTCTCCCCCTTTGAAGAGGGGGATGACTGCGGCAGCTTTCCAATCCTTGGGGATCTCAGACGATATGAAAGAGAGGTTGAACAGGCTGGTAATAGGGGTTGCGACAATGGCGGCAGATAGTTTCAGAAATAGAGGGTCCAGATTGTCAAGCCCAGCTGATTTGTACGGGTCCAGGTTTTGCAGCTCTTTCAGAACAATGATGGAGAGAGGGAGACTGCACCGCAACTGCACCGCCCTCAACCGTAAGGCTCTCCAGAGGGTAGTGAGGTCTGCACAACGCATCACCGGGGGCAAACTACCTGCCCTCCAGGACACCTACACCACCCGATGCTACAGGAAGGCCATAAAGATCATCAAGGACATCAACCACCCGAGCCACTGCCTGTTCACCCCGCTGTCATCCAGAAGGCGAGGTCAGTACAGGTGCATCAAAGCTGGGACCGAGAGACTGAAAAACAGCTTCTATCTCAAGGCCATCAGACTGTTAAACAGCCACCACTAACATTGAGTGGCTACTGCCAACACACTGTCAATGACACTGACTCTACTCCAGCCACTTTAATCATGGGAATTGATGGGAAATGATGTAAATATATCACTAGCCACTTTAAACAATGCTACCTTATATAATGTTACTTACCCTACATTGTTCATCTCATATGCATACGTTGATACTGTACTCTATATCATCGACTGCATCCTTATGTAATACATGTATCACTAGCCACTTTAACTATGCCACTTGGTTTACATACTTATCTCATATGTATATACTGTACTCGATATCATCTACTGTATCTTGCCTATGCTGCTCTGTACTATCACTCATTCATATATCCTTATGTACATATTCTTTATCCCCTTACACTGTGTATAAGACAGTAGTTTTTTTGGAATTGTTAGTTAGATTACTTGCTCGTTATTACTGCATTGTCGGAACTAGAAGCACAAGCATTTCGCTACACTCGCATTAACATCTGCTAACCATGTGAATGTGACAAATAAAATTTGATTTGATTTGATTTGATTTGAGAAGCTGTAGAGAGAGGGGGAAGATGGAGAGAGGGGGAAGATGGAGAAAGAGGGGGAAGATGGAGAGAGGGGGAAGATGGAGGGGGAGATGGAGAGGGAGAAGATGGCGAGAGGGGAAAGATGGAGAGGGGGAAGATGGAGAGGGAGAAGATGGCGAGAGGGGAAAGATGGAGAGAGGGAGAAGATGGCGAGAGGGGAAAGATGGAGAGAGGGGGAAGATGGAGAGGGAGAAGATGGTGAGAGGGGGAAGATGGAGAGGGGGAAGATGGAGAGAGGGGGAAGATGGAGGGGGAGATGGAGAGGGAGGGAGGGGAAAGATGGAGAGAGGGGAAGATGGAGAGGGAGAAGATGGGGGGAAAGATGGAGAGAGGGAGAAGATGGCGAGAGGGGAAAGATGGAGAGAGGGGGAAGATGGAGGGGGAAGATGGAGAGAGGGGAAGATGGATGGGGGAGATGGAGAGGGAGAAGATGGCGAGAGGGGAAAGATGGAGAGGGGGAAGATGGAGAGGGAGAAGATGGTGAGAGGGGAAAGATGGAGAGAGGGAGAAGCTGGAGAGAGGGAGAAGATGGCGAGAGGGGAAAGATGGAGAGAGGGGGAAGATGGAGAGGGAGAAGATGGTGAGAGGGGAAGATGGAGATTGAGGGAAAATAAGGGAGAAGATGGAGAGGACATTACAGGAGAGAGAGAGGGGGAAGATGGAGGAGAAGGGGAAAAGATGGAGCAGGATGTAAAGCAGGAAGGGGAGTGGGTTGAAGATGGAGTAGGGAGAAGATGGTGAGAGGGGAAAGATGGAGAGAGGGGGAAGATGGAGAGGGAGAAAAGATGAATAGTTCTGTCAGGCAACAAAACAGCTGAACAGGAAAGATGGGGAGATGAAGATGGAGAGGGAGAAGATGGCTGGAAGATGGAGAGGGAGAAGATGGAAAGGGGGAAGATGGAGAGAGGGGGAGGGGTAGAGGAGAATCACAACTTATATATGATCCCCAATCAGAGACAACGATAGACAGCTGCCTCTGATTGGGAACCACACTAGGCAAAAACAACAAAGAAATAGAAAAAATAGATTCTCCCACCCGAGTCACACCCTGACCTAACCAAACATAGAGAATAAATAAGGATCTCTAAGGTCAGGGCGGGACAGCTCCCCTGTTTAAGCATCACTTCAGATACATTGTTGACCTACATTACCTAGCCCTTTACCTAGCCCTTTACCTAGCCCTGCTGCTTACTCCACTGTAAACAGAGCAGGGAAGATGAGGGCTAGAGATAAGTGTCTAACATATCCTACTGTCCTATGTTTTTCAGCAGTAGGGACTGGGAGACTAGTCAGAATCAAGGGAAAGATGAACGGAGCAAAGTACAGGGAGGTCCTTGATGAAAACCTGCTTCAGAGCGCTAAGTAGCTCAGACTGGGCGAAGGTTCACCTCCCAACAGGACAACGACCTTAAGCACACAGCCACAATAACGCATGAGTTGATGCGAGAATTGGAGAAACTCCCCAAATACAGGTGTGCCAAGCTTGTAGTGTCATACCCAAGAAGACTCAAGGCTGTAATCGCTGCCAAAGATGCTTCAACAGAGTACTGAGTAAAGGGTCTGAATACTTATGTAAATACTTACGTTTTTTAATTTTTTATAAATTTGCAAACATTTCTAAAAACATGTTTTTGCTTTGTCATTATAAGGTATTGTGTGTAGATTGATGAGGGAAAAAACGATTTAACCAATTTTAGAATGAGGCTGTAACGTAACAAAATGTGTAAAAAGTCAAGGGTCTGATTACTTCCAAATGCACAGTAACTGACCCCCATCATACATGACCCCTATCATACATGACCCATATCATACATTACCCCCATCACACTGTATTCCACATCAAGCCCCTATTGCTGCTCTGTTTGCAGGGAACGGTCTGCTAGCCACTCACGGCATTCATCAAGCTGACTTTTGACACACACACACACACCAGCCTCTGACGTGCCCGTCTGTCAGCACACCAAAGGCTCCTTTGTCCCTTCGATAGCCTGCCCCAGCCTCCATGGGAGGGTGTCTACCTAACAAGATGAGCCCATGCCGGGAGCCCTGAGCTGGGGCAGGATGAGAACAATGCCCCCCTCCTGCACCCAGTCGTGGAGGAGGATCATTCACAGGCACCTCTAATGAAATCCATGTCTCCCTCTCAGCACAGGCCTTTCACATCTGACCCCCCCAGCACCCCTCCACCTGATATTACATTTCCTCCATCGTAATCGTTCGTCCTTCAAGGATCTATTTGTTTCCAATCACTGGATCTAAAAGCAGGGAGGAGGACAAAGGACGATTCTCATTTTGTCTATGTCTCTCTCAATTCAATTTCAATTCAATTCAATATCTCTCTCTCTGTTTCCGTCTCTTTCTCTGTCTGTATGAAACACAGACAGGACAAATAACTATCCTCTCTCTCTCTCTCTCCTTCTCTCAATTCAATTCATTTCGCTGCATTGGCATGACGTAACAATGTACATATTGCCAAAGCTTATTTGGGATATTTACAATATAAAAATGGGAATCAAAATTGTCAACGGGACAACAGTAACAACAACAACCAAGTGTCAACATAACCATACATTCAACAATAACAATAAGCATACAGTAAAGTACATGTGCAGACATTGTCCCTCAACTTATGGCAGGCAGCAATGTAGTGCGCTGCCAACCCACAGCTCTCTGCGTCCTCCCCAAACAGGATGGGTAGCCTACTCTCATCAGAGAGGTCTTTGAAACCTTGAATAAAGGTTTCAAATTTGGGGAAATGACACTCTCTAATTGTTTTATATTTTTTACATTTTGTCAGGAAATGCAGCTCCGTCTCAGGTTCTGCTGTTGTGCAGTGGTTGCACAGCCTTTCCTCTACAGGGAGTCAGGTTTTCCTGTGTCTACCCTTCTCAATGGCAAGGCTGTGCTCACTGAGCCTCTCTCTCTCTCTCTCTCTCTCTCTCTCTCTCTCTCTCTCTCTCTCTCTCTCTCTCTCTCTCTCTCTCTCTCTCTCTCTCTCTCTCTCTGTATGAAACACAGAAAGGACAAATAACTCCTTTCTTAATCTTCCTCAATTCCCATTGGAGAGAAAGAACCAGGTTTTGATTCTCCTCCAGCTTTTAACAACAAGCATCCAAAGCAAGCTGTTTACCGAAAAGCACAATGTTTTTGTGAAAGGGGGCTAGAAGAGTGAGGAAGAGGTTATGAAATCCTCTGTTGTTCTACCATTAAGTATGTCCTGACCATAGAGCCCAGAGCAAACAATTGGAGAAATCCTCCTTAACTCAAACCATTTCTCCTCCTCCTCTTCTCCTCCTCCTCTTCTCCTCCTCCTCTTCTCCTCCTCCTCCCCTCCTCCTCCTCTCCTCCACCTTCTCCCCTTCTCTTCACCTTAAGTAGAGTTCTGACTCCTTCTATTTCTCTCAGAGTTTCTACTTTCCAACATTTAAGTTGAGTATTGAATATTTCTTTCTACTTATCTCAAACTCTCAAGCATTTATTAACTCCCTAAGTGAGGTGGGTAAAGCATGTTGTTAATGACGGTTGTCTTTGTGTTGAATGTCTTTGTCAACACGTTAAAGAGGCAGTGGGTATTGTGAGGAATGAGCTTGAGCAGCGCAGGGAGGTGATTTCTGGGGTTAATTACTTCAAGCTTGGGCTATACAGGCCACAGAACTGGGTCCAAATAGTAGTTGTTTTCTTTCAAATATGTTTTTTGTGTTTGAGTGTTTGATTGAGCCTGTCTGGAGTGGCAGATAGTGCAAAACCCACCTATGTGGAACTGTTCCATGGCTTCCAACGCGCCAGGCAAGAGTAATGAAGCCCAGCTCACAGATCTGAGGCATGTTAGATGAGCTGGCACAGGAAACCCAGGCCTCAGCCTGAATGGTCGGTCCCCCACTGGAGGTGAAAGTAATGCATATTTGACTCTGATAATGCTTTGAAGTCATGGCTGAAATCAAAGAGTCCACACACACAGAGAGAGAGACACACCACACACACACACAGAGACACACACACACACAAACACAGAGACACACACACACACACACACTGAGGCACACACACACAGAGGAAAACACACAGACACACACATACACACAGAGGAACAGTAAGCATAGATTAGATAACACACACAGAGACACACCAGGCCAGACCATTAGTGGTTTGACATTTAAACAGCTGACTGTAACACACACACACAGAGAGAGACACACACAGAAACACAGATCTGTCACAAAACACAAACACATGAACTGCACACACACAGATGGATAGACAGACAGACACATAGACACAGAGGCAGAGATTATAACATCCACACACAGAGACACACAAAAGACACACACTCAGAGATTTCTTCCACACACACAGAGGAAAACACTACTGCTCTGTGCATCAGGCCTGTCCTTTGTCTAGGGAACAGTAAGCATAGATTAGATAAGTACTACTACTGGGTGACTCCAGGCCAGACCATTAGTGGTTTGAGCTCATTTAAACAGCTGACTGTAACACAGCAGGGGAGTCATACAAAACACAATCTGTCACAAAATCTCAAACTATTACATGAACTGGACAGAGAGAGAGATGGATAGATAGGGAGAGAGAGAGAGATAGAGAGAGAGATTATAACATCCATGTACACAAACAACAAGTGTGTGGTTAAAATTGGCAAAAAACACACACATTTCTTCCCAAACATCAGGGGTGAGACAGGGATCCAGCAAAGCCCCACGATCTTCAACAATAAGGGCATTCTATGCCATCAAAAGGAACATAAAAGTCTGACAGCACCAATAAAGCCTCACCCTACTAGAATCTGAAGTCAAATGCCTACTGTTTGCTGTGATCTGGTGCTTCTGTCACCAACCAAGGAGGGCCACAGCAGCACCTAGATATTCTGCCCAGGTTCTGCCAGACCTGGGCCCGACGGGAGGTCCATTGGGCGGTGCACAATTGGCCTAGCATCATCCAGGTTAGGGAGGGTTTGGTCGGTAGGGATATCCTTGTCTCATCGCGCACCGGGCACAGTGCACGCTGACCAGGTCGCTAGGTGCACAGTGTTTCCTCCGACACATTGGTGCGGCTGGCTTCTGGGTTGGATGCTCGCTGTGTTAAGAAGCACTGCGGCTTGGTTGGGTTGTGTATCGGAGGACGCATGACTTTCAACCTTTGTCTCTCGCGAGCCTGTACGGGAGTTGTAGCGATGAGACATACTACAACAATTGAAATTGGGGAGAAAAAGGGGTCAAATTCATAAAATTACAAAAATGTAAAAATACTTGAATCAGTTATAGAGCCCATTGTCCTTTATGGTTATGAGGTCTGGGGTCCGCTCACCCAATGGACCCAATGTGTATCGCCCAATGGACCTCCCGGTCGCGGCCGGCTGCGACAGAGCCTGGGCGCGAACCCAGGGACTCTGATGGCACAGCTGGCGCTGCAGTACAGCGCCCTTAACCACTGCGCTACCCGGGAGGCCTGATTCAAGTATTTTTAGCCAGATCTTTATTGGTATGTCAAATTTTATGTTCCTTTTGATGGCATAGAATGCCCTTCTTGCCTTGTCTCTCAGATCGTTCACAGCTTTGTGGAAGTTACCTGTGCGCTGATGTTTAGACCGAGGTATGTATAGTTTTTTGTGTGCTCTAGGGCAACAGTGTCTAGATGGAATTTGTATTTGTGGTCCTGGTGACTGGACCTTTTTTGGAACACCATTATTTTGGTCTTACTGAGATTTACTGTCACAAAATGGGACAAAAACACCAAATTGAGACTCCGCATGCAAAAATATCCTCTATGTACAACGTAAAACACCAAATAATGAGCAGAGCAGATTTAGGCCGATACACCGCTAATGATCAAAATCCAGAAAAGAGACGTTATATTCAACCAACCAACTAAAAGGAAGCGATTCCCAAACCGTCCATAACAAAGCCATCACCTACAGAGAGATGCACCTGAAGAAGAGTCCCATAAACAAGCTGGTCCTGGGGCTCTGTTCACAAACACAAACAGACTCCACAGAGCCCCAGGACAGCAACACAATTAGACCCAACCAAATCATGAAAAAACAAAAGATAATTAATTAACTAATTGAAAATAATTAACAAAAACTCTGAGCAAACTAAAATTATATTTGGCCTTGATCAGAGAGTACACAGTGGCAGAATACCTGACTGACTCAAAATTAAGGAAAGCTTTGACTATGTACAGACTCAGTGAGCATAGCCTTGCTATTGAGAGAGGCTGCCATTGGCAGACATGGCTCTCAAGAGAAGACAGGCTATGTGCTCACTGCCCACAAAATGATGTGCAAACTGAGCTGCACTTCCTAACCTCCTGCCCAATGTATGACCATATTAGAGAGACACATTTAGCTTAGATTACACAGACCCACAAAGAATTAGAAAACAAATAAATAAACTCCCATATCTATTGGGTGAAATACCATGGTGTGCCATCACAGCAGCAAGATTTGTGACCTGTTGCCACAAGAAAAGGGCAACCAGTGAAGAACAAACACCATTGTAAATACAACATATTTATGTTTATTTATTTTCCCTTTTGTACTTTAACTATTTGCCCATAATATGACATTTGAAATGTCTTTATTCTTGGAACTTTTGTGAGTGTAGTGTTTACTGTTAATTTGTATTGTTTATTTCACTTTAGTCTATTATCTATTTCACTTGCTTTAGCAATGTTAACATATGTTTCCCATGCCAATTAAGACCTTCTTCATCTCAAAACAAATTCTGTCATGTGTCCTTTCTCTTCTCCACTCTCCCTCTTCCCTCTCTCCTTCCTGTTCTCCCCTCTCCCCTCTCCCTTTCCCCTCTCTCCTCTTCCCTCTCCACATTCTTCTTCCTTTCTTCCCTGTGGGATTAGCCCAGCAGGAAGCCATCATTCCTTTCGCTGCTCCTCTTTGTGTGATATTCTCACTGCTCCCAGCAGCCTATCAGCCCCAGTAGCCAGCCTCACAATCGGGTTAGACACTTCGAGAGGGACGCCACGGAGCTGCTGTAACATCCACTAAAATTTCAACCCCCACCTTCAAAGACATGGGGAGACAACAGCACAAGGGGAGACTACAGCACAGAGGGAGACTACAGCACAGAGGGAGACTACAGTACAGGGGGAGACTACAGTACAGGGGGAGACTACAGCACAGGGGGAGACTTTTGCACAGAAGGGAGACTACAGCACAGAAGGGAGACTACAGCACAGAAGGGAGACTACAGCACAGAAGGGAGACTACAGCACAGGGGAGACTACAGCGCAGGGAGAGACTACAGCACAGAAGGGAGACTACAGCACAGAAGGGAGACTACAGCACATGGGGAGACTACAGCACAGGGGGAGACTACAGTACAGGGGGAGACTACAGCACAGGGGGAGACTATAGCACAGAAGGGAGACTACAGCACAGAAGGGAGACTACAGCACAGGGGGAGACCACAGCACAGGGGAGACTACAGCATAGGGGAGACTACAGCATAGGGGGAGACTACAGTACAGGGGGAGACTACAGTACAGGGGAGACTACAGCACAGGGGAGACTACAGCACAGAGGGAGACTACAGCACAGAGGGAAAGGGTGGCCTACAGACGTGGAGGAAAAGGTGTGTGAGTGAGTAAAGCAGAGTAGGTGTTTGTAGCGGTAGCAGGGGTGGGCAATTCCAATCCTCGAGGGCCTGATTAGTGTCACAGTTTTGCTTCAGCCCCAGCTAACACACCTGACTCCAATAATCACCTAATCATGATCTTCAGTTTAGAATGCAATTTGATTAACCAGCTGTGTTTGCTGGGGATGGGGGAAAAAGTGTGACTCCAATCAGACATCTGAGGACTGAAGTTGCCCACCCCTGCTAAAGTGTAGCAGTAGTCTGCCTCCAGTATTTATGCTGCAGTAGTTTATGTGTCGGGGGGCTGGGGTCAGTTTGTTATATCTGGAGTACTTCTCCTGTCCTATTCGGTGTCCTGTGTGAATCTAAGTGTGCGTTCTCTAATTCTCTCCTTCTCTCTTTCTTTCTCTCTCTCGGAGGACCTGAGCCCTAGGACCTGAGCTCCAGGACTACCTGACATGATGACTCCTTGCTGTCCCCAGTCCACCTGGCCATGCTGCTGTTCCAGTTTCAACTGACCTGAGCCCTAGGACCATGCCCCAGGACTACCTGACATGATGACTCCTTGCTGTCCCCAGTCCACCTGGCCATGCTGCTGCTCCAGTTTCAACTTCCACCTGACTGTGCTGCTGCTCCAGTTTCAACTGTTCTGCCTTATTATTATTCGACCATGCTGGTCATTTATGAACATTTGAACATCTTGGCCATGTTCTGTTATAATCTCCACCCGGCACAGCCAGAAGAGGACTGGCCACCCCACATAGCCTGGTTCCTCTCTAGGTTTCTTCCTAGGTTTTGGCCTTTCTAGGGAGTTTTTCCTAGCCACCGTGCTTCTACACCTGCATTGCTTGCTGTTTGGGGTTTTAGGCTGGGTTTCTGTACAGCACTTTGAGATATCAGCTGATGTACGAAGGGCTATATAAATAAATTTGATTTGATTTGATTTAGAGTGTAGTAGTAGAGTGTAGCAGCAGAGTGTAGCGGTAGAGTGTAGCGGTAGAGTGTAGCAGTAGAGTGTAGCAGCGGTGGAGTGTAGCGGTGGAGTGTAGCAGTGGAGTGTAGCAGCGGAGTGTAGCAGCAGAGTGTAGCAGCAGAGTGTAGCGGCAGAGTGTAGCAGCAGAGTGTAGCGGCAGAGTGTAGCGGCAGAGTGTAGCGGCAGAGTGTAGCGGCAGAGTGTAGCGGTAGAGTGTAGCGGTAGAGTGTAGCAGTAGAGTGTAGCAGCGGTGGAGTGTAGCGGTGGAGTGTAGCAGTGGAGTGTAGCAGCGGAGTGTAGCGGTAGAGTGTAGCAGTAGAGTGCAGCAGTGGAGTGTAGCGGTGGAGTGTAGCAGTGGAGTGTAGCAGCGGAGTGTAGCAGCAGAGTGTAGCAGCAGAGTGTAGCAGCAGAGTGTAGCAGCAGAGTGTAGCAGCAGAGTGTAGTAGTAGAGTGTAGCAGTAAAGTGTAGCAGCGGAGTGTAGCAGCGGAGTGTAGCGGTGGAGTGTAGCAGTAGAGTGTAGCAGTAGAGTGTAGCAGTAGAGTGTAGCAGTAGAGTGTAGCAGTATTGCAAGTGTGCCAGTGTGTATGGAAAGAGAGGTAAAGAGAGAGAGCAAGCTAATTCCAAATTAAAAAGAGCTGCCTAACCAGGAGATCACATGGCTGGTGCAAGGGCTCTTATCATACCGGTCACCTGGTGGAGCCAGGCTTCTCAACACAATCTCTAAACACCTAGGGAGAGGTAGTCACTAGCCTCTACAAGTGTGAACAGAATCCTGCTGAGGTAACCAGGGAATATTCAGTAAGCAATACAGTAGTATTGTACTACAATGCCCTAAATCGGCCTCACAATGTAATATTCTTGGTCAGGAAAGCAGGCAGGCGTGGTCTGGTAGGATTTAGTGTGGGAGAACCCAGGGAACCCCATGTAAGAGCTCTCCCAGAGTGGGGTAATATAACCTCAGGACAGATGTCAGGAATGACTTATACACAGATCCAAGCTGAACTGCATGAAAAGCACATGTTCCATCTGGAGAGAGAGAGAGAGAGAGGGGGGAGCGGGAGAGAGCGAAAGAGAGTGAGAGCAAAAGAGAGTGAGAGAGCAAGAGAGAGAGAGAGAGAGAGAGAGAGAGAGAGAGAGGACAAAACAAAGGACAGTTCAGTTCGAGAACTGGGAGGACTGTGGAAGGAGGGGGAGATGATGGATAGAAAACTTCATATCCCAAACAAATGAGTGCAGCACAGTGCCCTTGGAATCTGTCTCTGACACTAATCCCCCCCCACCTGGCCGGTCACACACACACACACACACACGCGCATACAGGCACACGCACACACAGTTACACCTACACAAACACACACACAGTTACACCTACACAAACACACACACAGTTACACCTACACACACACAGTTACACCTACACTTACACAAACACAGTTACACCTACACTTACACACACACACAGTTACACCTACACAAACACACACAGTTACACCTATACAAACACACACACAGTTACACCTACACAAACACACACAGTTACACCTACACACACACAGTTACACCTACACTTACACACACACAGTTACACCTACACAAACACACACAGTTACACCTACACTTACACACACACAGTTACACCTACACACACACAGTTACACCTACACAAACACAGTTACACCTACACAAACACACACACAGTTACACCTACACAAACACACACACACAGTTACACCTACACAAACACACACACACACAGTTACAACTACACAAACACAAACACACACAGTTACACCTACACAAACACAAACACACACACAGTTACACCTACACAAACACAGTTACACCTACACAAACACACACACAGTTACACCTACACACACACAGTTACACCTACACTTACACAAACACAGTTACACCTACACTTACACACACACACAGTTACACCTACACAAACACACACAGTTACACCTACACAAACACACACACAGTTACACCTACACAAACACACACAGTTACACCTACACACACACAGTTACACCTACACTTACAGACACAGTTACACCTACACTTACACACACACAGTTACACCTACACACACACAGTTACACCTACACAAGCACAGTTACACCTACACAAACACACACACAGTTACACCTACACAAACACACACACACAGTTACAACTACACAAACACACACACACACAGTTACAACTACACAAACACAAACACACACAGTTACACCTACACAAACACAAACACACACACAGTTACACCTACACAAACACAGTTACACCTACACAAACACACACACAGTTACACCTACACAAACACACACACAGTTACACCTACACAAACACACACACAGTTACACCTACACAAACACACACACACAGTTACACCTACACAAACACACACACACAGTTACACCTACACAAACACACACACAGTTACACCTACACAAACACACACACAGTTACACCTACACAAACACACACACAGTTACACCTACACAAACACACACACAGTTACACCTACACAAACACACACACAGTTACACCTACACAAAACACACACACAGTTACACCTACCACAAAACACACACACAGTTACACCTACACAAACACACACACAGTTACACCTACACAAACACACACACAGTTACACCTACACAAACACACACACAGTTACACCTACACAAACACACACACAGTTACACCTACACAAACACACACACAGTTACACCTACACAAACACACACACAGTTACACCTACACAAACAAACACACAGTTACACCTACACAAACACACACACAGTTACACCTACACAAACACACACACAGTTACACCTACACAAACACACACACAGTTACACTTACACACACACAGTTACACCTACACAAACACACACACAGTCACACCTACACAAACACACACACAGTTACACCTACACAAACACACACACAGTTACACCTACACAAACACACACACAGTTACACCTACACAAACACACACACAGTTACACCTACACAAACACACACACAGTTACACCTACACAAACACACACACAGTTACACCTACAACAAACACACACACAGTTACACCTACACAAACACACACACAGTTACACCTACACAAACACACACACAGTTACACACACACACACACAGTTACACCTACACAAACACACACACACAGTTACACCTACACACACACACACACAGTTACACCTACACAAACACAAACACACACAGTTACACCTACACAAACACACACACAGTTACACCACACAAACACAGTTACACCTACACAAAACACACACACAGTTACACCACAAACACACACACACAGTTACACCTACACAAACACACACACAGTTACACCTACACAAACACACACACAGTTACACCTACACAAACACACACACAGTTACACCTACACAACACACACACACAGTTACACCTACACAAACACACACACAGTTACACCTACACAAACACACACACACACACACAGTTACACCTACACAAACACACACACAGTTACACCTACACAAACACACACACAGTTACACCTACACAAACACACACACAGTTACACCTACACAAACACACACACAGTTACACCTACACAAACACACACACAGTTACACCTACACAAACACACACACAGTTACACCTACACAAACACACACACAGTTACACCTACACAAACACACAGACACAGTTACACCTACACAAACACACACACACAGTTACACCTACACAAACACACACACAGTTACACCTACACAAACACACACACACAGTTACACCTACACAAACACACACACAGTTACACCTACACAAACACACACACAGTTACACTACACACACAGTTACACCTACACAAACACACACACAGTTACACCACACAAACACAAACACACACACAGTTACACCTACACAAACACAGTTACACCTACACAAACACACACACAGTTACACCTACACAAACACACACACAGTTACACCTACACAAACACACACACAGTTACACCTACACAAAAACACACACACAGTTACACCTACACAAAAACACACACACAGTTACACCTACACAAACACACACACAGTTACACCTACACAAACACACACACAGTTACACCACACAAACACACACACAGTTACACCTACACAAACACACACACACAGTACACTTGACACACACACAGTTACACCTGAAACACAAACACAAACACACACACAGTTACACCTACACAAACACAAACACAACACAGTTACAACTACACAAACACAAACACAGTTACACCTACACAAACACAAACACAGTTACACCTACACAAACACACACACAGTTACACCTACACAAACACACACACAGTTACACCTACACAAACACACACACAGTTACTGGTACACACACACAGTTACACTTACACACACACAGTTACACCTACACAAACACACACACAGTCACACCTACACAAACAACACACAGTTACAGGACACAGTTACAACACACACACAGTTACACCTACACAAACACACACACAGTTACACCTACACAAAACACACACACAGTCACACCTACACAAACACACACACAGTTACACCTACACAAACACACACACAGTTACACCTACACAAACACACACACAGTTACACCTACACAAACACACACACAGTTACACCTACACACACACAGTTACACCTACACAAACACACACACAGTTACACCTACACAAACACACACACAGTTACACCTACACAAACACACACACAGTTACACCTACACAAACACACACGCAGTTACACTGCCCCGCCCCTACACACACACAGTTACACCTACACAAACACACACACAGTTACACCTACACAAACACACACACAGTTACACCTACACAAACACACACACAGTTACACCTACACAAACACACACACAGTTACACCTACACAAACACACACACAGTTACACTTACACACACACAGTTACACCTACACAAACACACACACAGTTACACCTACACAAACACAAACACACACACAGTTACACCTACACAAACACAGTTACACCTACACAAACACACACACAGTTACACCTACACAAACACACACACAGTTACACCTACACAAACACACACACAGTTACACCTACACAAACACACACACACAGTTACACCTACACAAAAACACACACACAGTTACACCTACACAAACACACACACAGTTACACCTACACAAACACACACACAGTTACACCTACACAAACACACACACAGTTACACCTACACAAACACACACACACAGTTACACTTACACACACACAGTGCACACAGTTCACACCTACACAAACACACACACAGTTACACCTACACAAACACAAACACACACACAGTTACAACTACACAAACACAAACACAGTTACACCTACACAAACACAAACACAGTTACACCTACACAAACACACACACAGTTACACCTACACAAACACACACACAGTTACACCTACACAAACACACACACAGTTACACCTACACAAACACACACACAGTTACACTTACACACACACAGTCACACCTACACAAACACACACACAGTCACACCTACACAAACACACACACAGTCACACCTACACAAACACACACACAGTTACACCTACACAAACACACACACAGTTACACCTACACAAACACACACACAGTTACACCTACACAAACACACACACAGTCACACCTACACAAACACACACACAGTTACACCTACACAAACACACACACAGTTACACCTACACAAACACACACACAGTTACACCTACACAAACACACACACAGTTACACCTACACACACACAGTTACACCTACACAAACACACACACAGTTACACCTACACAAACACACACACAGTTACACCTACAAAACACACACACAGTTACACTACACACACACAGTTACACTTTACACAAACACAAACACACACACAGTTACACCTACACAAACACAGTTACACCTACACAAACACACACACAGTTACACCTACACAAACACACACACAGTTACACCTACACAAACACACACACAGTTACACCTACACAAACACACACACAGTTACACCTACCACAAACACACACACAGTTACACCTACACAAACACACACACAGTTACACTTACACACACACAGTTACACCTACACAAACACACACACAGTTACACCTACACAAACACACACACAGTCACACCTACACAAACACACACACAGTTACACCTACACAAACACACACACAGTTACACCTACACAAACACACACACAGTTACACCTACACAAACACACACACAGTTACACCTACACAAACACACACACAGTTACACCTACAACAAACACACACACAGTTACACCTTACACAAACACACACACAGTTACACCTACACAAACACACACACAGTTACACTTACACAAAACACACACACAGTTACACCTACACAAACACACACACACAGTTACACCTACACAAACACACACACACACAGTTACACCTACACAAACACAAACACACACAGTTACACCTACACAAACACACACACACAGTTACAACACAAACACAACACAGTTACACCTACACAAACACACACACAGTTACACCTACACAAAACACACACACAGTTACACCTACACAAACACACACACAGTTACACCTACACAAACACACACACAGTTACACCTACACAAACAACACACAGTTACACCTACACAAACACACACACAGTTACACCTACACAAACACACACACAGTTACACCTACACAAAACACACACACACAGTTACACCTACACAAACACACACACACAGTTACACCTACACAAACACACACACACACAGTTACACCTACACAAACACACACACAGTTACACCTACACAAACACACACACAGTTACACCTACACAAACACACACACAGTTACACCTACACAAAGGGCAGTTACACTTACACACACACAGTTACACCTACACAAACACACACACAGTTACACCTACACAAACACACACACAGTTACACCTACACAAACACACACACAGTTACACCTACACAAACACACACACAGTTACACCTACACAAACACACACACAGTTACACCTACACAAACACACACACAGTTACAACACACACACAGTTACACCTACACAAACACACACACAGTTACACCTACACAAACACACACACACAGTTACACCTACACAAACACAGTTACACCTACACAAACACACACACAGTTACACCTACACTTTAACACACACACAGTTACACCTACACAAACACACACACAGTTACACCTACACAAACACACACACACAGTTACACCTACACAAACACACACACAGTTACACTTACACACACACAGTTACACCTACACAAACACACACAGTTACACCTACACAAACACAAACACACACACAGTTACACTACACAAACACACACAGTTACACCTACACAAACACAAACACAGTTACACCTACACAAACACACACACAGTTACACCTACACAAACACACACACAGTTACACCTACACAAACACACACACAGTTACACCTACACAAACACACACACACAGTTACACCTACACAAACACACACACACAGTTACACCTACACAAACATACACACACACACAGTTACACCTACACAAACACACACACAGTTACACCTACACAAACACACACACAGTTACACCTACACAAACACACACACAGTTACACCTACACAAACACACACGCAGTTACACTTACACACACACAGTTACACCTACACAAACACACACACAGTTACACCTACACAAACACACACACAGTTACACCTACACAAACACAACACACACACAGTTACACCTACACAAACACACACACAGTTACACCTACACAAACACACACACAGTTACACTTACACACACACAGTTACACCTACACAAACACACACACAGTTACACCTACACAAACACAAACACACACACAACACACACACACAGTTACACCTACACAAACACACACACAGTTACACCTACACAAACACACACACAGTTACACCTACACAAACACACACACAGTTACACCTACACAAACACACACACAGTTACACCTACACAAACACACACACAGTTACACCTACACAAACACAGTTACACCTACACAAACACACACACAGTTACACCTACGCAAACACACACACAGTTACACCTACACAAACACACACACAGTTACACCTACACAAACACACACACAGTTACACTTACACACACACAGTTACACCTACACAAACACACACACAGTTACACCTACACAAACACAAACACACACACAGTTACAACTACACAAACACAAACACACACAGTTACACCTACACAAACACAAACACAGTTACACCTACACAAACACACACACAGTTACACCTACACAAACACACACACAGTTACACCTACACAAACACACACACAGTTACACCTACACAAACACACACACAGTTACACTACACACACACAGTTACAACACAAACACACAGTTACACCTACACAAACACACACACAGTTACACCTACACAAACACACACACAGTTACACCTACACAAACACACACACAGTTACACCTACACAAACACACACAGTTACACACACACAGTTACACCTACACAAACACACACACAGTTACACCTACACAAACACACACACAGTTACACCTACACAAACACACACACAGTTACACCTACACAAACACACACACAGTTACACCTACACAAACACACACACAGTTACACCTACACACACACAGTTACACCTACACAAACACACACACAGTTACACCTACACAAAACACACACACAGTTACACCTACACAAACACACACACAGTTACACTACACACACACACAGTTACACACACAAACACAAACACACACACAGTTACACCTACACAAAAACACACACACAGTTACACTACTCTACACAAACACACACACAGTTACACCTACACAAACAGTTACACCTACACAAACACACACACAGTTACACCTACACAAACACACACACAGTTACACCTACACAAACACACACACAGTTACACCTACACAAACACACACACAGTTACACCTACACAAACACACACACAGTTACACCTACACAAACACACACACAGTTACACCTACACAAACACACACACAGTTACACCTACACAAACACACACACAGTTACACCTACACACACAAACACACACACAGTTACACCTACACAAAAACACACACACAGTTACACCTACACAAACACAAACACAGTTACACCTACACAAACACACACACAGTTACACCTACACAAAACACACACACAGTTACACCTACACAAACACACACACAGTTACACCTACACAAACACACACACAGTTACACCTACACAAACACACACACAGTTACACCTACACAAACACACACACAGTTACACCTACACAAACACAAACACACAGTTACACCTACACCTGGCACAAACACACACAGTTACACACACAGTTACACCTACACAAACACACACACAGTTACACCTACACAAACACACACACAGTTACACCTACACAAACACACACACAGTTACACCTACACAAACACACACACAGTTACACTACACAAACACACACGCAGTTACACTTACACACACACAGTTACACCTACACAAACACACACAGTTACACCTACACAAACACACACACAGTTACACCTACACAAACACACACACAGTTACACCTACACAAACACACACACAGTTACACCTACACAAACACACACACAGTTACACCTACACAAACACACACACAGTTACACCTACACAAACACACACACAGTCACACCTACACAAACACACACACAGTTACACCTACACAAACACACACACAGTTACACCTACACAAACACACACACAGTTACACCTACACAAACACACACACAGTTACACCTACACAAACACACACACAGTTACACCTACACAAACACACACACAGTTACAACAAACACACACACACAGTTACACCTACACAAACACACACACAGTTACACCTACACAAACACACACACAGTTACACCTACACAAACACACACACAGACACACACAGTTACACCTACACAAACACACACACAGTTACACTTACACACACACAGTTACACCTACACAAACACACACACAGTTACACCTACACAAACACAAACACACACACAGTTACACCTACACAAACACAGTTACACCTACACAAACACACACACAGTTACACCTACACAAACACACACACAGTTACACCTACACAAACACACACACAGTTACACCTACACAAACACACACACACAGTTACACCTACACAAACACACACACAGTTACACCTACACAAACACAGTTACACCTACACAAACACACACACAGTTACACCTACACAAAACACACACAGTTACACCTACACAAACACACACACAGTTACACCACAAACACACACACAAACACACACACAGTTACACCTACACAAACACACACACAGTTACACCTACACAAACACAAACACACACACAGTTACACTACACAAACACAAACACACACAGTTACACAAACACAAAAACAAACACAGTTACACCTACACAAACACACACACAGTTACACCTACACAAACACACACACAGTTACACCTACACAAAACACACACACAGTTACACCTACACAAACACACACACAGTTACACCTACACAAACACACACACAGTTACACCTACACAAACACACACACAGTTACACCTACACAAACACACACACAGTTACACCTACACAAACACACACACAGTTACACCTACACAAACACACACACAGTTACACCTACACAAACACAAACACACACACAGTTACACCTACACAAAACACACACACAGTTACACCTACACAAACACACACACAGTTACACCTACACAAACACACACACAGTTACACCTACACAAACACACACACAGTTACACCACAAACACACACACAGTTACACCTACACAAACACACACACAGTTACACCTACACAAACACACACACAGTTACACCTACACAAACACACACACAGTTACACTTACACACACACAGTTACACCTACACAAACACACACACAGTTTACACAAACACAAACACACACACACAAACACACACACACAGTTACACCTACACAAACACACACACAGTTACACCTACACAAACACACACACAGTTACACCTACACAAACAACACACACACAGTTACACCTACACAAACACACACACAGTTACACCTACACAAACACAGTTACACCTACACAACACAAACACACACACAGTTACACCTACACAAACACACACACAGTTACACCTACACAAACACACACACAGTTACACCTACACAAACACACACACAGTTACACACAGTTACACACAAACACACACACAGTTACACCTACACAAACACAAACACACACACAGTTACACCTACACAAACACAAACACACACAGTTACACCTACACAAACACAAACACAGTTACACCTACACAAACACACACACAGTTACACCTACACAAACACACACACAGTTACACCTACACAAACACACACACAGTTACACCTACACAAACACACACACAGTTACACTTACACACACACAGTTACACCTACACAAACACACACACAGTTACACCTACACAAACACACACACAGTCACACCTACACAAACACACACACACAACACAAAACACACACACAGTTACACCTACACAAACACACACACAGTTACACCTACACAAACACACACACAGTTCACACCAAACAAACACACACACAGTTACACCTACACAAACACACACACAGTTACACCTACACAAACACACACACAGTTACACAAACACACACACAGTTACACCTACACACACACAGTTACACCTACACAAACACACACACAGTTACACCTACACAAACACACACACAGTTACACCTACACAAAAACACACACACAGTTACACCTACACAAACACACACACAGTTACACCTACACAAACACACACACAGTTACACCTACACAAACACACACACAGTTACACCTACACACACACACCTACACAAACACACACACAGTTACACCTACACAAACACACACACAGTTACACCTACACAAACACACACACAGTTACACACACACTACACAAACACACACACAGTTACACCTACACAAACACACACACAGTTACACTTACACACACACAGTTACACCTACACAAACACACACACAGTTACACCTACACAAACACACACACAGTTACACCTACACAAACACACACACACAGTTACACCTACACAAACACACACACAGTTACACCTACACAAACACACACACAGTTACACCTACACAAACACACACACAGTTACACCTACACAAAAACACACACAGCTACACTTACACACACACAGTTACACCTACACAAACACACACACAGTTACACCTACACAAACACAGTTACACCTACACAAACACACACACAGTTACACCTACACAAACACACACACACAGTTACACCTACACAAACACACACACAGTTACACCTACACAAACACACACACAGTTACACTTACACACACACAGTTACACCTACACAAACACACACACAGTTACACCTACACAAACACAGTTACACCTACACAAACACACACACAGTTACACCTACACAAACACACACACACAGTTACACCTACACAAACACACACACAGTTACACCTACACAAACACAGTTACACCTACACAAACACACACACAGTTACACACACAAACACACACACAACACACACACACAGTTACACCTACACAAACACACACACAGTTACACCTACACAAACACAAACACACACACAGTTACACCTACACAAACACAGTTACACCTACACAAACACACACACAGTTACACCTACACAAACACACACACAGTTACACCTACACAAACACACACACAGTTACACTTACACACACACAGTTACACCTACACAAACACACACACAGTTCACCTACACAAACACACACACAGTTACACCTACACAAACACACACACAGTTACACCTACACAAACACACAGTTACACTTACACAAACATGTAGATGTTCCAAAAAGCAGTTCAGTGTGGTGTTCTCTGCTGACCTTGATGCCTGGTGGAAATCAGTGCTTTATTAGCACATCTGATTCTCCCATGGAGCTTTGCTGCTGCCCTCCCGCTGCTCTATGACCTTAGCGCAGTATGGAACGCCAATAGAAAGGCTGTGTGTGTGTGTGTGTGTGTGTGTGTGTGTGTGTGCACGCGCGTGCGTGTGTGTGTGCGTGCGTGCTTGTGTGTGTGTGTGTGTGTGCGTGTGCTTGTGTGTGTGTGTGTGCTGCAGGAGGTACCTGGTTAATTAGACAGGCGGGACTTACACAGAGAGCAGCGAGCCGAAAGCTCCCTCTGTGCTTTACCCCGCCCTCAACCTCTCAGCCTCGCAGGCTTAGTTTACACAAGAAGGTCATTTTAATCAGGCGAATACCAGGCCTCCTAATCTGCAGGTCTTTGCTTGAGCATAAACAGAGGATATCCTTGGGCTCAGAGTGGCTCAGATACCTATAGTCATGGAAAAGTCATTTAGTGAAGCTGACCTCCAGACCAACGTTCTCTCCTATCGCTCTCTCACTCCTGGAGGACTTGTAATCCTGGTTCATGCTTAATATTATTTCACACCCTACATTGCTGACCTACCGACCCTGGAAGACTATAGGAGTAATCAAACACACACCACCAAACCAATGGTCTTCCTAGAAGGAAGATAGAATCCTGTGGATGCCAGAGTGGGCAGGAGAGCAACAAACACCTCATTTTTCAGGAGACTCTGTTTTCTAAGCAGCAGACGAATGTGTCCGTCTGTCAGAGACTAACGGATGAAGGAGCAGACAGATTCAGACCCAACCCAAACACAGGGGGCTTACCCAGGCCCCTGACCACAGATCCCAGATCCTAGACCCCAGATCCCAGACCCCAGATCCCAGACCCCAGATACCAGATCCCAGACCTCAGAATCCAGAACCCAGATCCTAGACCCCAGAACCTAGACCCCAGATCCTAGACCCTAGACCTAGGAGCCCAGATCCCAGATCCTAGACCACAGATCCTAGACCCCAGATCCCAGATCCAGCATTGCCTGGGAGGGGGAGAGACATATCTCTGTATTGCTTGGTGTCTGGGGCATGTGTGTGTGTGTGTGTGTGTGTGTGTGTGTGTGTGTGTGTGTGTGTGTGTGTGTGTGTGTGTGTGTGTGTGTGTGTGTGTGTGTGTGTGTGTGTGTGTGTGTGTGTGTGTGTGTGTGTGTGTGTGTGTGAACTCTGACCCTGGTTAGACTCTCAAGGCTGTTTTTCTAGTCCTGTGTTAACTATCCTCCCAGTGGAGAGCACATACCAGAACCCTGAGTAATGAGGATAACTTGAGCTGGGACGATAAACCCAAAATTATCGATATCCTTATCGTGCTATCAGCCTCAGCCTCAGTCCCAGCCCCAGCTCCAGCCTCAGTCCCAGCCCAGCTCCAGCCTCAGTCCCAGCCTCAGTCCCAGCCTCAGTCCCAGCCTCAGCCCCAGTCCCAGCCTCAGCCCCAGTCCCAGCCTCAACCCCAGCCCCAGTCCCAGCCTCAGCCCCAGTCCCAGCCTCAGTCCCAGTCCCAGCCTCAGTCCCAGCCCCAACCTCAGTCCCAGCCTCACCAAACCGCCTTTTATGGTCAAATTTTTCATGTCAGACTTGACATCTATGGAATATTGGGTAATCAGTAGTGAGGGGGCAAAAATCTATACAGTTACGCTAGCTAGTTGGCTGTACCTTCCTTCATAGCTTGCTCTCCATCTCCACCAAAGTATTGTAATAATATTATATTGTGTGAGAATCGCAATACATATCGTATTGGCAGTGGCGGTTCTACCTTGTATTGCTTCCTGAGCGAACCCCCCCCTCCAGCCCCAGTCCCAGCCTCAGTCCCAGCCCCAGCCTCAGTCCCAGCCCCAGCCCCACCCTCAGCCCCAGTCTCAATCCCAGTCCCAGCCCCAGTCCCAGTCCCAGCCTCAGTCCCAGTCCCAGCCTCAGCCTCAGCCTCAGCCTCAGCCTCAGCCTCAGTCCCAGTCTCAGTCCCAGCCTCAGTCCCAGCCTCAGCCCCAGTCCCAGCCCCAGTCCCAGCCTCAGTCCCAGCCTCAGTCCCAGCCTCAGCCTCAGCCTCAGTCCCAGCCTCAGACCCAGCCTCACCAAACCGCCTTTTATGGTCTAATTTTTCATGTCAGACTTGACATCTATGGAATATTGGGTAATCAGTAGTGAGGGGGCAAAAATCTATACAGTTACGCTAGCTAGTTGGCTGTACCTTCCTTCATAGCTTGCTCTCCATCTCCACCAAAGTATTGTAATAATATTGTATTGTGTGAGAATCGCAATGCATATCGTATTGGCAGTAGCGGTTCTACCTTGTATTGCTTCCTGAGCGAACCCCCCTTCAACCCCCCCAAAAGCAACTTTCTGCACTAACAATCATTTTTATTCAGACATTTGGAACAACACAAATAAATAATCATAACATATAAAAATATATACAAAAATAAGACTTGTAAATATCAAAAAGTACTAAAGACAAATAGAAACAAATTGTAGTATATAAATACAAATAGAAAAGAGAATCGAATTATTACACTATTACCCTATTGCTAACAAAAATCACAAGTAAAACTAAATTACACAAATCCACAAATAGAATAACACACTTACAGTTGAAGTCGTAGGTTTACATACACTTAGGTTGGAGTCATTAAAACTCATTTTCACTCCACAATTTCTTGTTAACAAACTATAGTTTTGGCAAGTAGGTTAGGACGTCTACTTTGTGCATGACACAAGTCATTTTTCCAACAATTGTTTACAGACAGATTATTTCACTTAAAATTCACTGTATCACAATTTCAGTGGGGCAGAAGTTTACATACACTAAGTTGACTGTGCCTTTAAACAGCTTGGAAAATTCCAGAAAATGATGTCAAGGCTTTAGAAGCTTCTGATAGGCTAATAGACATCGTTTGAATCCATTGGAGGTGTACTTGTGGATGTATTTCAAGGCCTACCTTCAAACTCAGTGCCTCTTTGTTTGACATCATGGGAAAATCAAAAGAAATCAGCCAAGACCTCAGAAAAAAAAAGTTCATCTGGTTCATCCTTGGGAGCAATTTCCAAACGTCTGAAGGTACCATGTTCATCTGTACAAACAATAGTACGCAAGTATAAACACCATGGGACCACGCAGCCGTCATACCACTCAGGAAGGAGACACGTTCTGTCTCCTAGAGATTAATGTACTTTGGTGCGAAAAGTGCAAATCAATCCCAGATCAACTGCAAAGGACCTTGTGAAGATGCTGGAGGAAACAGGTACAAAAGTATCTATATCCACAGTAAAACGAGTCCTATATCGACATAACCTGAAAGGCCGCTCAGCAAGGAAGAAGCCACTGCTCCAAAACTGCCATAAAAAAGCCAGACTACGGTTTGCAACTGCACATGGGGACAAAGATCGTACTTTTTGGAGAAATGTCCTCGGGTCTGATGAAATGAAAAATAGAAATGTTTAGCCATAATGACCATCGTTATATTTGGGGGAAAAAGTGGGAGGCTTGCAAGCCGAAGAACACCATCCCAACAGTGAAGCACGGGGGTGGCAGTATTATGTTGTGGGGGTGCTTTGCTTCAGGGGGGACTGGTGCACTTCACAAAATAGATGGCATCATGAGGTAGGAAAATTATTTGGATATATTGAAGCAACAATTCAAGACATCAGTCAGGAAGTTTGGTCGCAAATAGGTCTTCCAAATGGACAATGACCCCAAGCATACTTCCAAAGTTGTGGCAAAATGGCTTAAGGACAACAAAGTCAAGGTATTGGAGTGGCCATCACAAAGCCTTGACCTCAACCCTACAGAAAATATTTGGGCAGAACTGAAAAAGATTGTGCAAGCAAGGAGGCCAACAAACCTGACTCAGTTACACCAGCTCTGTCATGTGGAATGCGCCAAAATTCACCCAAATTATTGTGGGAATCTTGTGGAAGGCTACCTGAAACGTTTGACCCAAATTAAACAATTTAAAGGCAACGCACCAAATACTAATTGAGTGTATGTAAACTTCTGACCCACTGGGAATGTGATGAAAGAAATAAAAGCTGAAAGAAATCATTCTCTCTACTATTATTCGGACATTTCACAGTCTTAAAATAAAGTGGTGATCCTAACTGACCTAAAACAGGGAATTTTTACTGGTGTTAAATGTTAGGAATTGTGAAAAACTGAGTTTAAATGTATTTGGCTAAGGTGTGTAAACTAATTGCCTTACTAA
Organism: Oncorhynchus tshawytscha; assembly: GCF_018296145.1. Classification (NCBI taxonomy): domain Eukaryota; kingdom Metazoa; phylum Chordata; class Actinopteri; order Salmoniformes; family Salmonidae; genus Oncorhynchus; species Oncorhynchus tshawytscha. Next base: position 76,581,627 of record NC_056433.1, read on the forward strand.
TTGCATTAGTACTGTACAAAGTTAGAGGTGTGCTATTTGATAGATTCCCCCTCTCCCCCTACCTCGGGCTTCCAGTAGGGAGACCTGAGATCAACCTACCCTCGCCCCCTCCCCATCTCGTACTTCTGAGTGGGAGACCTTCCCAGGCAGTAGCCTGCCTAGCTCACAAACTAGTATCAGGGCACCCACTCCCACAAGGTGACATGATATTGACGTGACGTGCAAATGAGCGATAGAAAGGTCACCATTCGGAATAGTTTTGTTTTTTGGTGTCACCCCTGGGTAAGATGCCACCCTGGCAGGCTGCACATGTTACCTTCGCCTAAATCCGCCACTGCGTATCGGCACCAAAGTATTGTGATAATATTGTATCATGAAGTCCTTGCAATTCCCTACTAATCAGAGTATAATAATCAGACACACGTCTGGGTCCACAAGATGACTTATGGTTGAACTCTTCTAGTCAATAAGAAAACCTGTATTTTCCTGTAGATACTGTTATCAGGAGTAGTGGGTGTTTCTATTTTAGGTCTGTCTTAATCAGTGGTCGTCTGTGCTGGAGTGGGGAGGATTATGTAGGCACTGCTGTTCCAGACAACGCTGGGTGTTGAATGTGTCGGTACTGACTGAGTGTGTATGTCCCAGATTTAGTATGTGTGTCCAGTGTAGGCCTACGTGTGCATGTTGCATGTTTTCCTTACTCTCACTCACCAATGACCAAGTCTGCCTGAATGTCCTCAAAAATCCTGGCCTGACCATCATTGAAAATACTGTAGAACTGAAACAATAATATTCTGAGCCTTTGCCCTTTGGCTATGAGTTCCTTCAGGCAGACACTTTCATCCTTTGACCCTCACGTCTTAGATTTGTGCCCATGACCCCCTCACAGTAACACTTGCTGTGAGTTCCTTCAGGCAGACACTTTCATTCTTAGAACCTCACATGTCTTAGATTTGTCCTCCTGACCTCTGACCAGTAACACAGCTGGATGTTTCAGGTTGAAGTTAATTAAGGACACAACAACAAGACAGACAGACAGACAGACAGACAGACAGACAGACAGACAGACAGACAGACAGACAGACAGACAGACAGACAGACAGACAGACAGACAGACAGACATGGAGAGAGAGAGATGCATTATTATTAACAGCAGACTCGTACATTTCCTCAATGAAAACAATGTACTGAGCAAATGTCAAATTGGCTTTTTACCAAATTACCGTACAACAGACCATGTATTCACCCTGCACACCCTAATTGACAATCAAACAAACCAAAACAAAGGCAAAGTCTTCTCATGCTTTGTTGATTTCAAAAAAGCCTTCGACTCAATCTGGCATGAGGGTCTGCTATACAAACTGATGGAAAGTGGTGTTGGGGGAAAAACATACGACATTATAAAATCCATGTACACAAACAACAAGTGTGCGGTTAAAATTGGCAAAAAACACACACATTTCTTCACACAGGGTCGTGGGGTTAGACAGGGATGCAGCTTAAGCCCCACCCTCTTCAACATATACAGTGCCTTGCGAAAGTATTCAGCCCCCTTGAACTTTGCGACCTTTTGCCACATTTCAGGCTTCAAACATAAATATATAAAACTGTATTTTTTTGTGAAGAATCAACAACAAGTGGGACACAATCATGAAGTGGAACGACATTTATTGGATATTTCAAACTTTTTTAACAAATCAAAAACTGAAAAATTGGGCGTGCAAAATTATTCAGCCCCTTAAGTTAATACTTTGTAGCGCCACTGTTTTGCTACATTACAGCTGTAAGTCGCTTGGGTATGTCTCTATCAGTTTTGCACATCGAGAGACTGAAATTTTTTCCCATTCCTCCTTGCAAAACAGCTCGAGCTCAGTGAGGTTGGATGGAGAGCATTTTGAACAGCAGTTTTCAGTTCTTTCCACAGATTCCGATTGGATTCAGGTCTGGACTTTGAGCCATTCTAACACCTGGATATGTTTATTTTTGAACCATTCCATTGTAGATTTTGCTTTATGTTTTGATCATTGTCTTGTTGGAAGACAAATCTCCGTCCCAGTCTCAGGTCTTTTGCAGACTCCATCAGGTTTTCTTCCAGAATGGTCCTGTATTTGGCTCCATCCATCTTCCCATCAATTTTAACCATCTTCCCTGTCCCTGCTGAAGAAAAGCAGGCCCAAACCATGATACTGCCACCACCATGTTTGACAGTGGGGATTGTGTGTTCAGGGTGATGAGCTGTGTTGCTTTTACGCCAAACATAACGTTTTGCATTGTTGCCAAAAAGTTAAATTTTGGTTTCATCTGACCAAGCACCTTCTTCCACATGTTTGGTGTGTCTCCCAGGTGGCTTGTGGCAAACTTTAAACGACACTTTTATGGATATCTTTAAGAAATGGCTTTCTTCTTGCCACTCTTCCATAAAGGCCAGATTTGTGCAATATACGACTGATTGTTGTCCTATGGACAGAGTCTCCCACCTCAGCTGTAGATCTCTGCAGTTCATCCAGAGTGATCATGGGCCTCTTGGCTGCATCTCTGATCAGTCATCTCCTTGTATGAGCTGAAAGTTTAGAGGGACAGCCAGGTCTTGGTAGATTTGCAGTGGTCTGATACTCCTTCCATTTCAATATTATCGCTTGCACAGTGCTCCTTGGGATGTTTAAAGCTTGGGAAATCTTTTTGTATCCAAATCCGGCTTTAAACTTATTCACAACAGTATCTCGGACCTGCCTGGTGTGTTCCTTGTTCTTCATGATGCTCTCTGCGCTTTTAACGGACCTCTGAGACTATCACAGTGCAGGTGCATTTATACGGAGACTTGATTACACACAGGTGGATTGTATTTATCATCATTAGTCATTTAGGTCAACATTGGATCATTCAGAGATCCTCACTGAACTTCTGGAGAGAGGTTGCTGCACTGAAAGTAAAGGGGCTGAATAATTTTGCACGCCCAATTTTTCAGTTTTTGATTTGTTAAAAAGTTTGAAATATCCAATAAATGTTGGTCCACTTCATGATTGTGTCCCACTTGTTGTTGATTCTTCACAAAAAATACAGTTTTATATCTTTATGTTTGAAGCCTGAAATGTGGCAAAAGGTCGCAAAGTTCAAGGGGGCCGAATACTTTCGCAAGGCACTGTATATCAACGAATTGGCGAGGGCACTAGAAAAGTCTGCAGCACCCGGCCTCCCCTGCTAGAATCCGAAGTCAAATGTCTGCTGTTTGCTGATGATCTGGTGCTTCTGTCACCAACCAAGGAGGGCCTACAGCAGCACCTAGATCTTATGCACAGATTCTGTCAGACCTGGGCCCTGACAGTAAATCTCAGTAAGACCAAAATAATGGTGTTCCAAAAAGGTCCAGTCACCAGGACCACAAATACAAATTCCATCTAGACACTGTTGCCCTAGAGCACACAAAAAACTATACATACCTTGGCCTAAACATCAGCACCACAGGTAACTTCCACAAAGCTGTGAACGATCTGAGAGACAAGGCAAGAAGGGCATTCTATGCCATCAAAAGAAACATAAATTTCAACATACCAATTAGGATCTGGCTAAAAATACTTGAATCAGTCATAGAGCCCATTGCCCTTTATGGTTGTGAGGTCTGGGGTCCGCTCACCAACCAAGACTTCACAAAATGGGACAAACACCAAATTGAGACTCTGCACGCAGAATTCTGCAAAAATATCCTCCGTGTACAACGTAGAACACCAAATAATGCATGCAGAGCAGAATTAGGCCGATACCCACTAATTATCAAAATCCAGAAAAGAGCTGTTAAATTCTACAACCACCTAAAAGGAAGCGATTCACAAACCTTCCATAACAAAGCCATCACCTACAGAGAGATGAACCTGGAGAAGAGTCCCCTAAGCAAGCTGGTCCTGGGGCTCTGTTCACAAACACAAACACACACTACAGAGCCCCAGGACAGCAGCACAATTAGACCCAACCAAATCATGAGAAAACAAAAAGATAACTACTTAACACATTGGAAAGAATTAACAAAAAACAGAGCAAACTAGAATGCTATTTGGCCCTACACAGAGAGTACACAGCGGCAGAATACCTGACCACTGTGACTGACCCAAAATTAAGGAAAGCCTTGACTATGTACAGACTCAGTGAGCATAGCCTTGCTATTGAGAAAGGCCGCCGTAGGCAGACATGGCTCTCAAGAGAAGACAGGCTATGTGCTCACTGCCCACAAAATGAGGTGGAAACTGAGCTGCACTTCCTAACCTCCTGCCCAATGTATGACCATATTAGAGAGACATATTTCCCTCAGATTACACAGATCCACAAAGAATTCGAAAACAAATCCAATTTTGAAAAACTCCCATATCTACTGGGTGAAATTCCACAGTGTGCCATCACAGCAGCAAGATTTGTGACCTGTTGCCACGAGAAAAGGGCAACCAGTGAAGAACAAACACCATTGTAAATACAACCCATATTTATGCTTATTTATTTTATCTTGTGTCCTTTAACCATTTGTACATTGTTAGAACACTGTATATATATATATAATATGACATTTGTAATGTCTTTACTGTTTTGAAACTTCTGTATGTGTAATGTTTACTGTTAATTTTTGTTGTTTTTCACTTTATATATTCACTTTGTATGTTGTCTACCTCACTTGCTTTGGCAATGTTAACACATGTTTCCCATGCCAATAAAGCCCTTGAATTGAATTGAGAATTGAGAGACAGAGACAGAGAGAGAGAGAGAAGGATGGATGGAGAGAGGGAGAGAGAGAGGGAGAGAGAGAGAGAGAGAAAGAGAGAGAGAGAGCGAGCAAGAGAGAGAGAGCGCGAGCAAGAGAGAGAGAGAGAGATAGAGAGATGTGTCAGTATTCCTCCAAGGCTCAGTCCACCACCTTCAGATGGGAGAAGTACTGTAGGTAGATACAATCAACAGAACATCTGCTATTTTTAGGGTAGTTCCATCATTTTTATCATCAAATAACTCAAGGTAGGGTTTCTCTTGGTCTTGGTATAGTTTAGTAAGGAGCATAAACTATGCTTTTGGGAGTGTACAGGACAGTCACTGTGGCCATTTCTCTTCACATTCATGCAATCTGAATTAATTGAACAGCTGGATGAGGAAAAGGGGAAGGGAGAAAAGCTTCCATCTGCTAAACACAACACTGAGAAACTACCCACTTTAAATCAACCATGCAGGTGGCGGTTCCTTACACCATGAGGAAAACACACACAGGGAAAAAAAATTATATATATTATTATTTTCACCTTTATTTAACCAGGTAGGCCAGTTGAGAACAAGTTCACCCAGAATAAATCTGGAGGGTGAGAAAGTCTGATTAGTAAGAGACAGAGAGAAACAGAGAGAGAGAGAGAGAGATGGAGAGAGAAACAAGGAGAGAGAGAGAGAGAGAGACAGAGAGGACAAGCTAGAGATTGACAGGTGTGACCCAACACAGGTGTCTTATGACCCCCTCTCTGTGGGTTTGAGGTAGGTGATGGGGGAGGGAGGGTGTAAGACGGTGTAAAGTTTGCCATGGAACACCTGCCTCCACTTAACCTCTCTCTCTTTCTCTCAATTTCAATTTAAGGGCTTTATTGGCATGGGAAACATATGTTAACATTGCATAAGCGTGTGAAATAGATTATCAACAAAATGAAATAAACAAAAATGATCAGTAAACATTACACTTAAAAAAGTTCCAAAAGAATAAAGACATTTCAAATGTCATATTATGTCTATATACAGTGTTGTAACCTTGTGCAAAGTACAAAATGGAAAATAAATAAACCTAAATATGGGTTATATTTACAATGGTGTTTGTTCTTCACTGGTTGCCCTTTTCTTGTGGCAATAGGTCACAAATCTTGCTGCTGTGATGGCACACTGTGGTATTTCACCCAATAGATATGGGAGTTTATTTATTTGTTTTCTAATTATTTGTGGATCTTTGTAATCTGAGGGAAATATGTGTCTCTAATATGGTTAAACTTTTTTTTCTCTCATGATTTGGTTGGGTCTAATTGTGTTGCTATCCTGGGGCTCTGTGGGGTCTGTTTGTGTTTGTGAAGCTTGCTTAGGGGACTCTGGGAATCGCTTCCTTTTAGGTGGTTATAGAATTTACCTCACAACCATAAAGGGCAATGGGTTCTATAACTGATTCAAGTATTTTTAGCCAGATCCTAATTGGTATGTTGAATTTTATGTTCCTTTTGATGGCATAGAATGCCCTTCTTTATCAGGTTTGAAGGTAAGGCCCAGGTGCAGACAGGGTCGAAGTAACAAAAGTTTATTAAATCAAACACGAGCAGGCAAAGGTACAGGACGGCAGGCAGGCAGGCCCAGGGTCAGGTCAGGCAGAGGTCGGTAATCCAGAGTAGTGGGGCAAAGGTACAGGACGGCAGGCAGGCCCAGGGTCAGGTCAGGCAGAAGTCGGTAATCCAGAGTAGTTGGGGCAAAGGTACAGGACGGCAGGCAGGCTCAGGGTCAGGTCAGGCAGAGGTCGGTAATCCAGAGTAGTGGGGCAAAGGTACAGGACGGCAGGCAGGCCAAGGGTCAGGTCAGGCAGAGGTCGGTAATCCAAAGTAGTGAGGCAAAGGTACAGGACGGCAGGCAGGCTCAGGGTCACGTCAGGCAGAGGTCGGTAATCTAGAGTAGTGGGGCAAAGGTACAGGACGGCAGGCAGGCTCAGGGTCAGGTCAGGCAGAGGTTGGTAATCCAGAGTAGTGGGGCAAAGGTACAGGACGGCAGGCAGGCTCAGGGTCAGGGCAGGCAGAAAGGTGAAAACCGGGAAAACTAGAAAACAGGAACTATAGACAAGACAGGAGCAAGGGGAAAACCGCTGGTAGGTTTGATGAACAAAGTGAACTGGCACAGACAGACAGAAAGCACAGATATAAGTACCCAGGGGATAATGGGGAAGATGGGCGACGCCTGGATTGGGGTGGAGACAAGCACAAGGACAGGTGAAACAGACGTGACATTCTTGCCTTGTCTCTCAGATCATTTACAGCTTTGCGGAAGTTACCTGTGGCGCTGATGTTTAGGCCAAGGTATGTATCGTTTTTTGTGTGCTCTAGGGCAATGCTGTCTAGATGGAATTTGTATTTGTGGTCCTGGCAACTGGACCTTTTTTGGAACACCATTATTTTAGTCTTACTGAGATTTACTGTCAGGGCCCAGGTCTGACAGAATCTGTGCAGAAGATCTAGGTGCTGTTGGAGACAGAAGCATCAGATCATCAGCAAACAGTAGACATTTGACTTCAGATTCTAGAACTATAGGATGAGGCCGGTGGCTGCAGACTGTTCTAATGCCCTCGCCAATTAGCTGATATATATGTTGAAGAGGGTGGGGCTTAAGTTGCATCCCTGTCTCACCCCACGGCCCTGTGGAACGAAATGTGTGTGTTTTTTGCTAATTTTAACTGCTCACTTGTTGTTTGTGTACATTAATTTTATAATGTTGTATGTTTTTCCCCCAACACCATTTTCCATCAATTTATATAGCAGACCCTCATTCCAAATTGAGTTAAATGCTTTTTTGACATCAACAAAGCATGAGAAGACTTTGCCTTTGTTTTGGTTTGTTTGTTTGTCAATTAGGGTGTGCAGGGTGAATAAGTGGTCTTTCTATGGTAATTTGGTAAAAAGGCAATATGACATTTGCTCAGTACATTGTTTTCACTGAGGAAATGTACAAGTCTGCTGTTAATAATAATGCAGAGGATTTCCCCAGGATTGCTGTTGACGCATATCCCATATCTCTCTCTCCCCCTCTCTCTCTCCCCTTTCCGCCCTGGTTCATGCATGGGGCTTCCCTCAGGCACAGGGGCCTCTGCCCCTCTCCTTCCCAAACACCAGGGCAGCTGGGGACTTTTAGGACTGGGACTGGGGGACCTTTAAGACTGGGGCTGGGACTGAGGCTTGGACTGGGGATCTTTAGCACTGGAACTGGGGCTGAGGACCTTTAGGCCTGGGACAGGGGGGGGCTTTAGGCCTGGGACAGGGGCTGGGGACCTTTAGGCCTGGGACAGGGGCTGGGTCTGGGGACCTTTAGGACTGGGACAGGGGCTGGGGACCTTTAGGCCTGGGACAGGGGCTGGGTCTGGGGACCTTTAGGACTGGGACAGGGGCTGGGTCTGGGGTCCTTTAGGACTGGGACAGGGGCTGGGGACCTTTAGGCCTGGGACAGGGGCTGGGTCTGGGGACCTTTAGGCCTGGGACAGGGGCTGCGTCTGGGGACCTTTAGGCCTGGGACAGGGGCTGGGGACATTTAGGCCTGGGACAGGGGCTGGGGACCTTTAGGCCTGGGACAGGGACTGGGTCTGGGGACCTTTAGGACTGGGACAGGGGCTGGGTCTGGAGACCTTTAGGACTGGGACTGTGGCTGATGACCTTTAGGACTGGGACTGGAGCTGGGGACCTTTAGGACTGGGTCTGGGGACCTTTAGGACTGGGTCTGGGGACCTTTAGGACTGGGTCTGGGGACCTTTAAGACTGGGTCTGGGGACCTTTAGGACTGGGTCTGGGGACCTTTAAGACTGGGGCTGAGGATCTTTAGGACTGGGTCTGGGGACCTTTAGGACTGGGTCTGGGGACCTTTAGGACTGGGTCTGGGGACCTTTAGGACTGGGTCTGGGGACCTTTAGGACTGGGTCTAGGGACCTTTAAGACTGGGTCTGGGGACCTTTAGGACTGGGTCTGGGGACCTTTAAGACTGGGGCTGAGGATCTTTAGGACTGGGTCTGGGGACCTTTAGGACTGGGTCTGGGGACCTTTAGGACTGGGTCTGGGGACCTTTAGGACTGGGTCTGGGGACCTTTAGGACTGGGTCTGGGGACCTTTAGGACTGGGACTGGGGACCTTTAGGACTGGGTCTGGGGACCTTTAGGACTGGGACTGGGGACCTTTAGGACTGGGGCTGGGGACCTTTAAGACTGGGTCTGGGGACCTTTAGGACTGGGTCTGGGGACCTTTAAGACTGGGACTGGGGACCTTTAAGACTGGGACTGGGGACCTTTAAGACTGGGACTGGGGACCTTTAAGACTGGGACTGGGGACCTTTAGGACTGGGACTGGGGCTGGGGACCTTTAAGACTGGGTCTGGGGACCTTTAGGACTGGGTCTGGGGACCTTTAGGACTGGGGCTGGGGATCTATAGGACTGGGACTGGGGACCTTTAGGACTGAGTCTGGGGACCTTTAGGACTGGGGCTGGGGACCTTTAAGACTGTGGGGCTGGGGATCTTTAGGACTGGGACTGGGGTCCTTTAGGACTGGGACTGAGCCTGGGGACCTTTAGGACTGGGTCTGGGATTGGGGCTAGGACAGCCACTCCAAAACTCTTACAGCCAGTCAGCCACCATCTGCATTCATTTCATGCTAGTTCATTCCCCCAATTTACTGTATACTGGCAAACACTCTCACTCACTCACTCACTCACACACACAAACGCACGCACACACTCGCACGCAAACACGCACATACACACACTATTACTACCACACACACCAATACCCACACAAACACATCGTCCCCACCCCCAGCCCAACTGGTCGTTATGCCAATCAAGGGCCTCTGTTAGGTCAAGTTATTCACATCACATTAAAGAGAACATGGAGTTCCTCTATTCAGGACCCACCGCAGACACAGCCTTCCTTTCCCCACGCTTCATAAAAGACTGGGCCCTGTCCCCTCACCCCTTTTCTCTCAGTCTCCCTTGCCCTCTCCCCCCAACTCCCACCTCCCATCAACTCTCTTTCCTCTTGCCCCTCCTTCTCTAAGTCTGAGAAGAGAGAGTACAGACACTGACAGGCAGTCCAAATTGGTTTCTCTCTCCTACTCAGCTTCTTTCTCAGTGTGGGTAGCAGCACAGACTTGTTCCCAGTTTGTCTCTTCCTTTTGTTCCTTCCCTCCTCTTCTGTCTCACTCTCTCAATCTTTAAATCATTGACTTGCTCAAGTGCTCCAGCTTCTTCCAATGGTGTGTCAATCTTGCTTCGCTTTCCTTGAAAAACACTTGAAAAACAGCCATATATAAATGTAGCCATATACAGTTGAAGTCGGCAGTTTACATACACCTTAGCAGAATTCATTTAAACTCGGTTTCTCACAATTCCTGACATTTAGTCCAAGTAAAAATTCCCTGTCTTGGATCAGTTAGGATCACCACTTTATTTTAAGACTGTGAAATATCAGAATAATAGTAGAGAGAATGATTTATTTAAGCTTTTATTTCTTTCATCACATTCCCAGTGGGTCAGAAGTTTACATACACTCAATTAGTATTTGGTAGCATTGCCTTTAAATGGTTTAACTTGGGTCAAACGTTTCAGGTAGCCTTCCACAAGCTTCCCACAATAAGTTGGGTGAATTTTGGCCCATTCCTCCTGACAGAGCTGGTGTAAACTGAGTCAAGTTTGTAGGCCTCCTTGCTCGCACACACTTTTTCAGTTCTGCCCACAAATGTTCTATAGGATTGAGGTCAAGGCTTTGTGATGGAAACTCCAATACCTTGACTTTGTTGTCCTTAAACCATTTTACCACAACTTTGGAAGCATGCTTGGGGTCATTGTCCATTTGGAAGACCCATTTGCAACCAAGCTTTAACTTCCTGACTGATGTTTTGAGATGTTGCTTCAATATATCCACATAATTTTCTGCCTCTTGAAGCCATCTATTTTGTGAAGTGCACCAGTCCCTCCTGCAGCAAAGCACCCCCACAACATGATGATGCCACCCCCGTGCCTCCCGTGCCTCTGAGGTCTTGGCTGATTTCTTTTGATTTTCCCATGATGTCAAACAAAGAGGCACTGAGTTTGAAGGTAGGACTTGAAATACATCCACAGGTACACCTCCAATTGACTCAAATTATGTCAATTAGCCTATCAGAAGCTTCTAAAGCCAATTTTCTGGAATTTTCCTAGCTGTTTAAAGGCACAGTTAACTTAGTGTATGTGAACTTCTGACCCACTGGAATTTTGATACAGTGAATTATAAATGAAATAATCTGTCTGTAAACAATTGTTGGAAAAATGACTTGTGCCATGCACAAAGTAGATGTCCTAACCGACTTGCCAAAACTATAGTTTGTTAACAAGAAATTTGTGAAGTGGTTGAAAAACGAGTTTTAACGACTCCAATCTAAGTGTATGTAAACTTCCGACTTCAACTGTAGTTTTAGTAGAATCTCGGGAATGTGTACATAACCAGCCTTATTAAAGAGTAGGTGCTAAGTAAAACGCAGAACGCTCTATTCAAACAAATGACATATATTCTCTACTCCAGAATCCTCTCACCTTGCAGACAGGAAACAATCAGTCAGGGTTGTGGTAATGAAGAGTGGTCACAGAACAGCTTTGTTCACTTACCGGCTGTTCCAGAAATAGCAACACACAGTGATCTGGCTATTTCAGGACTTTTTGTTGAGTGAGTTACACAGTAAGGGTTTAGACAGACCAATAGTGTTTTTTGACCGAGAGTACTTCGAACCACTGAACAGTGCCGGCCGTAATCTACAAACCGAGTGCTCACCGATTTTACATGTAGAATCGTGTGAAAATGTCGGCAGTCAGACCTCTATAGTAGGTGGACCCTAAAACACAGAGCGCTGAACAACTGGCAGATTAACACCAGATCCACATTCTGTGCAATATGTGTGAGCCTTTATACTACAGCACTCTGTACTCTGAACATTCTTCAACTTTCAACTGTTCAATGCCAAAGAATTCTGCAAAACATCCTAAAGTGGTCTTTACATACATCTACCAAATAATAGTCAGGTAGGCAAATACTTTGGGAACTATTTAAACTGAAATGGTCAATTACATCCTGTGTTTTAGCCACTTAATCAAGCATTTCACAAGAACTGAAGAATTTAAGCACTCATACGTTGTTTATCCACTGACCAATTGGTGTGAAACACTGAGATCCTGAGACCGAGGGCAGAGGGAAAAGGCGGAAAGCCTCCCAAATCTCTTCCCTGATCCCTGCTTCGATAGATGGGGATCCTAAAATAACACCCAATAAGGTGCCCTCTTCCTGCCCAGGGAGAGGGAGAGAGAGAGAGAGAGAGACTTATTGGGAGTGACTATTACCAGTGAGCATAGCCGTGGGAAGTATGGGTGTTGAGGGTGCTGTAGCACCCCTTGAAAAATCTGAATTAACAAAAAATATTAATACAAAATGACAAAAGTAGTGCATTGGGCCTTTACTAGTCCTGTATTAGTGGGCGGATAATGCCGTCTGTAGGGCGGTCTAAAGTTTGTTTTTCTGTATTCTCGTTTGAACTTTAGTGAGTTTTTAAATGGTTGAAAGCGCAGTGATAGACATTTGGGTGACAACTAAACCAATTGTTTTTCCATTGGAATTTGGTTGTGCTTTTAGATGGTTGAAAGCATAGTGATAACACATTGGAGATTCAACTGAGTTTTGGCTGTCTTTTTGAGTGAGGAAATCTACATATAGGATGTTAAATTGAGCCAGTTTTCTACAGCAGGAAAATGATCTAGGAAATGTAAACAGGACATGTGAATTATTATGTGGATTATAATTAATGGAAAGGTTTTGATACATTTTTCCTCAAGGCAAATCAAGTCTGACATTTTTAATTGGAAATGGAAAATGTTAGGAGCCTTTTTAAACCTTGAAAACACTACAGATTTGCATTTCCTGAAGTGCAGGAAATTCTCAGCAATAAAAAAAGTGATCAAATTAAGATCCTACAGTGTACCGTATCTGCATAGGTTGAAATCTCATTAATCAACGTCTTAACCAAATATTTACCAATTATCCACGTTGAAATGATGTGGTGTGCCCAGTGGGTGATATCTACTCAGTAAAGAGGTGGAATATTCTGCTGGGAGATTGATCTTGGCTCGGCTTCCCAGGGAAGAGGTGAAACTGACTTTACCCTCTGAGGGATAGAGCTATGCTGGCAGCCGGACCTATTCTGTCTTGTTATCTTTCTCTTTCTGACTTTATTCTGTTTAGTTTTTTTGTAAATGGGCCAGGTCCGTGGATGAATCTGCCCACAGTGAGAGCAGGGAGCTGGGCATGGCTGGCCAATAAAGTCCCTGGATTTGGCTCTGTCCCCTGGATGATGTTGAGGTTTGGAGAGAGATGCCAAGTATCGTCGGTGTGCACATCAGGGATGGACTGTGTGTTTACTGACTACAATCCTGTTTTGCCTCGAAGCTGGAAACTGAGGTGGACTACTGTAGCAGATTGAGGAGAGAGAGAGACCTCTCCCAGGTAATGCAGTGGGAACAGGGAGCAGCTAGAATATTTCCCCCTTCATTTACCAAAAAACACAGTCATCCAGATGGGACAAGGGGCACACACTTTTTACGAGAGAGTAAACACACACACACACACAAATACACACAGATACACAAACACACATACACACTTATGTATACTCTGCATGCAAGCGGGAAACAGACAGATCCATATCGTCTGTCTGTCAAGCCAGTCTCATTGTAATGAACTCCAGTGTCAAATCAACAGTGGTTAGATCTGTAGGTGGACAGGGGAAGGCCCTGATCCCAGCAGGCAGCAGCCCACCTATATTCTCCTCGTTATTCCACATATCTCTGTACTCAGTAAAACCACAGCTAATTGCATTCACATTACTAATCACCCAGGCCACCTTGGTGGCTTTCCAAGACCACCTCTGTGACCCTGTGACCCCGTACCATGTTACTTCAGACTTAGGGAGAGGTTGAATAAGAAAAAGAAAAAACAGAGAAACATACAAATCATGTATAAAACTATACAAAATCACAAGCTTTCACCAAACAACTCTTATATTGTTAGTATGGGGTTTATTGAAGCAATAAGGCACGAGTGCGTCTGGTATATGGTCAATATACCACGGCTAAGGGCTGTTCTTAGGCATGACGCAACGTGCCATAAACAGTGGGGCAAAAAAGTATTTAGTCAGCCACCAATTGTGCAAGTTCTCCCACTTAAAAAGATGAGAGAGGCCTGTAATTTTCATCATAGGTACACTTCAACTATGACAGACAAAATGAGAAAAGAAATCCAGAAAATCACATTGTATGATTTTTAATGAATTTATTTGCAAATTATGGTGGAAAATAAGTATTTGGTCAATAACAAAAGTTTATCTCAATACTTTGTTATATACCCTTTGTTGGCAATGACAGAGGTCAAACGTTTTCTGTAAGTCTTCAAAAGGTTTTCACACACTGTTGCTGGTATTTTGGCCCATTCCTCCATGCAGATCTCCTCTAGAGCAGTGATGTTTTGGGGCTGTTGCTGGGCAACACAGACTTTCAACTCCCTCCAAAGATTTTCTACGGGGTTGAGGTCTGGAGACTGGCTAGGCCACTCCAGGACTTTGAAATGCTTCTTACGAAGCCACTCCTTCATTGCCCGGGCGGTGTGTTTGGGATCATTGTCATGCTGAAAGACCCAGCCACGTTTCATCTTCAATGCCCTTGCTGATGGAAGGAGGTTTTCACTCAAAATCTCACGATACATGGCCCCATTCATTCTTTCCTTTACACGGATCAGTCGTCCTGGTCCCTTTGCAGAAAAACAGCCCCAAAGCATGATGTTTCCACCCCCATGCTTCACAGTAGGTATGGTGTTCTTTGGACGCAACTCAGCATTCTTTGTCCTCCAAACACGACGAGTTGAGTTTTTACCAAATAGTTATATTTTGGTTTCATCTGACCATATGACATTCTCCCAATCTTCTTCTGGATCATCCAAATGCTCTCTAGCAAACTTCAGACGGGCCTGGACATGTACTGGCTTAAGCAGGGGGACACGTCTGGCACTGCAGGATTTGAGTCCCTGGCGGCGTAGTGTGTTACTGATGGTAGGCTTTGTTACTTTGGTCCCAGATCTCTGCAGGTCATTCACTAGGTCCCCCCGTGTGGTTCTGGGATTTTTGCTCACCGTTCTTGTGATCATTTTGACCCCACGGGGTGAGATCTTGCGTGGAGCCCCAGATCGAGGGAGATTATCAGTGGTCTTGTATGTCTTCCATTTGCTAATAATTGCTCCCACAGGTGATTTCTTCAAACCAAGCTGCTTACCTATTGCAGATTCAGTCTTCCCAGCCTGGTGCAGGTCTACAATTTTGTTTCTGGTGTCCTTTGACAGCTCTTTGGTCTTGGCCATAGTGGAGTTTGGAGTGTGACTGTTTGAGGTTGTGGACAGGTGTCTTTTATACTGATAACAAGTTCAAACAGGTGCCATTAATACAGGTAACGAGTGGAGGACAGAGAAGCCTCTTAAAGAAGAAGTTACAGGTCTGTGAGAGCCAGAAATCTTGCTTGTTTGTAGGTGACCAAATACTTATTTTCCACCATAATTTGCAAATAAATTCATTAAAATTCATACAATGTGATTTTCTGGGGAAAAAATTATCATTTTGTCTGTCATAGTTGAAGTGTACCTATGATGAAAATTACAGGCCTCTCTCATCTTTTTAAGTGGGAGAACTTGCACAATTGGTGGCTGACTAAATACTTTTTTGCCCCACTGTATCACAAACCCTGAGGTGCCTTTTTGCTATTATAAACTGTTAACCAACGTAATTAGAGCAGTACAAATAATTGTTTTGTCATATGGTCTGTCAGCCAATCAGCATTCAGGGCTCCAACCACCCAGTTCATAATAAACAATCCATACTATGTAGCTACTAGCTGTCCTGAATACCAGTTACATAGAGAATGAACTCTCATTAAAATGAATCTCAAACCTATAGTCAGTGGTTAATGTGACTGTAGCATTGCAGAAAGTGTCAGTAGACTTACCAAAGTGAGAGTGTGTGTGGTTGAAGTCCAATATGTTGGGCCATTAACTCTGAACATAATTCATTTAAATCACCATAGCACTCGCCAGTCACAGGGCAACCATCAATTTACTCAACCTTCCGAGGAGTGGTGCTCATGTCTGTGTGTGGGAGGGAGAATGTGTGTGGGGGGGGTATAGGTGTGTGGCATTACAGTTGTATTAATGAGGAGGGGACGGTTGTCACGATCGTCGTAAGAAGCGGACCAAAATGCAGAGTGGTATGTGTTCATGATGATGTTTTAATTAAAGAAAGCACTGAACACAAAAACAACCGTGAAGCTATAATAAGAACTGTACTGACGCAAGCAACTGACATAGACATAGACAATCACCCACAAAATACCCACAGAATATGGCTGCCTAAATATGGTTCCCAATCAGAGACAACGATAGACAGCTGCCTCTAATTGAGAACCAATCTAGGCAACCATAGACATACAATTTACCTAGAAAGGAAACAGCCCCATAAACATACAAAACCCCTAGACAAGACAAAAACACATACATCACCCATGTCACACCCTGACCTAACCAAAATAACAAGGAAAACAAAGAATACTAAGGTCAGGGTGTGACAACGGTGAATAATTTGTTGTTTGTAGCAGAGAAGTTAGACACACAGACACGGTCTCATGTGTGCTGATTCAGACCTCCTACACACACCTCTTTCTCTAAATCCAGTTTAACAGGTAATTGACTAATTACTAACTAATGAATAACTAATACAACCAGAGGGCATTGAGAGGACAGACAGCAGGTCACAGCTGCATGTCACTGTGACTGACCAGAGACCAAACCACAACCAAGATAACGGCTATGACAGAACCTGCTCCAGGGGGAAATCAACACACACAATCAAATCTAATTCTATAACAGAAATGATTCCAGAATGACAGAATGTTCCAGGAATGGAAGCAGAAACAGACATCCTGACAGACAGACAAGTGACATCGCCTGCGAAGCTCTCACAAACACACAGGTCTCTGTAACACACACACACACACACACACACACAGAACCAAAGGCAAACAATAACAGCAGACTTGTTTTGATGGGTGCAGTGTTTGGACTCGCCTCTCAAACAGTCATGAATCATAACCAGTCAGTGTTACTGCGTTCTGCTCCGCTCGGTGGGCCGCACCGGGCCAGCCTGGGCGGCCAAACCAAATCAGTGGGCCAGCGGTGCATGTCAGAAATAATAATCCCCTATGAGCATAACAGGGCAGCGGGGACAGGGTTCTCTCTCTCTCTCTCTCTCTGTTACACAGTGGAACTATAGTTTGGCCCTGGGGGTGTATATCTCCCAGACAGCACTATTACTGAACATTGTTATCCAAAACACGCAGCATGAATATAAACAACTGTTAATCTTGCTGAAAGGACAATAAATAACCAGACTCCTATTATATTATGATGGTGTAATGGAAAGACCTGTATCTAGGTCTGTGGAGTTACTGAACTGGACTGCTCAGTGCTCAATGACAGACAGCAGCTGAATTAATAGTGTGCCGTATTGCTGGAGTCTATCAAATTAATTCTAGGGTGTATGTAATGTGCAGAAGACAGCAGTTAGTGTGGAGGTAAATACTTGCTCTAAGGATAGGACCATTTATGCCTGGTTTGGGGGGATTTGGGGCCAATTAAACTATGGAAAGACTGATATGGAGGTAAAGAATTTGTGTGGTGGAGCTTAATGATGCTGCATGTGTAGAGGTAAAACATTACTGTGCTTAAGTTTAGTGCTGCAGCCACGCAGAGGTTAAACAAACAGCTCCTGGCATCAGGTGGATCTAAGCCTCTTAGGGCCTCTCTGAAGAGGAGATCATTGACTTCTGCTGGGCTGGGAGGTATCAGACAGACAGCCAGACCCCCCCCCACCCCCTCCCATACCATCATCTCTCCACTCCTCATCTTCCTCTCCAACCCTTCTAAATGTTCTCTCTTTCGCTCCTTCTCAGGAGATTGGTGTGAGTATAGCAGGTTGTTTTAAGCCTACTGTCAGTCATCTGCTCCTGTGAGGACATTTAGACATATGCCTCTTTATTTGACTGACTCATCAGCTTCTTTACTCCGCCTCTTTATTTCACTGGCTCATCAGTATCTTTACTCCGCCTCTTTATTTCACTGGCTCATCAGTATCTATATCCAGCCTCTTCATTTCACTGGCTCATCAGTATCTATATCCCGCCTCTTTATTTAACTGGCTCATCAGTATCTATATCCCGCCTCTTTATTTCACTGGCTCATCAGAATCTTTACCCCGCCTCTTTATTTAACTGGCTCATCAGAATCTTTACCCCGCCTCTTTATTTAACTGGCTCACCAGTGTCTTTACTAGTCTTTCCCTCCTGTTCCCTCTTACTGTACATGTAAACGGTCTCTCATGCTTTGGAAAACTATTAGGCAGTTGGGTGAAACCAAACCAGTGGGATAGAGAATACATTCAGTCATCGTAGACATTGCTCTCTCAATTTCCTTCTCCCTTCTAACCTACCTCTTCCCCTTCTCCCTATCCCAGACCTGCCAACCCTGTCCAACTTTTTAGAGTACCAGACGCGCGCAGCAAATTGGAGATTCAACTCTCGCACATAGCACGCGCCGAATTTGGGTTTTCTTTCCCCCAATCGCGCGTGCGCTGTTTGTGAGTCTGATCGCAATTATAGAATTGTACTAAATCAAGATTTTCTTAGCACATGCCCCCAAATTTAGTCTCTATAGTAGAGGAACGCGTGTCACCTCTCAAACAGGGCAAATCACTAGGGCCAGCTCACAAGTATTGGCTTTTTAGACACGGTTCCTAAAAGCAAAATCCATTTGAAAACATAAAAACAAAAACAAATGATGGCATCGACACAGACCGCAAACTGGCTACACAAAGCTTAAGTAGGCTACCGCAAGGGGAATCTGAACGCTGTTCGCTAGAAGAGTCCAGTGTTTCAGCCTATGTAAAGGTGCCTATTGGATTTCTTTGCAGCGCATACATACTTTCAGATTTTAGAAATTGATCAAATCTCAAATCTAGTGCAACGGCATTTTAGAAGCATTGCCTCTATAGCTAATACCGGACACTCATTCATTCTTCAGCGCGCAGTCTTCTAAACTCCCGACCCCATTTAATGCCAAGATGTTTATATTTATTTTTGATACTTTGGTAATGCTCTTTGTGACTTGGATCATAATTACATTTACAGTCTATCAGGTTGCGTGATTCTCGTAATGTTACGTGGAAAATACAAGTAATGGGACGCAGATTAAATGTATATCACACTCGCACAAGTGCGACCAGTTATTTTTCGTATTTGCATTTAATTTCTTCCACTAGCAAATGCGAGTCAACTGCTGGCACTTTAGAGCCCACTGAATGTCCATCTTATGTTCGCTAACATTACCTTACAGCAGCATTACAGCAGGACGGGCAGACACTGGGTATCTACGTCGAATAATTATGTATTAATATCCATGTCCGTTGACAATTTCCGTACATGTCTGTGTGTTGCAGCTCGAGAATCGGGATGTCAGATTTACTCAGTGGATTTATTTTTTATTAAAATGTTGTTGTTTAGAATCGGGATGTCAGATTTACTCAGTGGATTTATTTTTTATTAAAATGTTGTTGTTTTTTTTAAATTAGGCCCTATTCATTTCTGCGTGCTTTTAACTGGGATCTCATACCTGCGTACATGGACAGATAATTGCGTAGTTGGTACTCAAAATGCATGCGTGTTGGCAAGTCGGCATCCCTTCTCCCTTTTTATTTAACCTTTATTTAACTAGGCAAGTCAGTTTTAAGAACAAATTATTATTTACAATGATGGCCTACACCTGCCAAACCCGAACGACGCTGTGACAATTGTGCGCTGCCTTTGTTCATAACTGACTTGCCAAGTTAAATAAAGGTTCAAGAAAAATAAATTCCCTCTAAGATGTCTTCCCTCTCTGCCCCTTTCTCTCTCTCTCTCTCTCTCTCTCTCTCTCTCTCTCTCTCTCTCTCTCTCTCTCTCTCTCTCTCCTTCGCTCCCTCTGTCTCTCTGAAACTCAGAGACACTACTGAAATCAATGTCCTCAGAGAGAGAAGCCTCAGCACTGGGGGTAGAGAGGCATCAATAAGTGAACCTGAACTTGGGCCAAAATCCTGGTGCCAGGCTTGATAAACATCCAACGGGAAATTAAATAACTGTTCAAGTGGAAATATGAAAAAGGCCGCTCCAATGGGAAAACTCAATTTTCGCCTAAACAGATTTGTATCAACCTCTGAGAGATTCCGTGGGGGCCATTGCAGGATAACTGTATGAATTCCTGGTGGATCTGAAGCGTTCCCGGACCGGCCTCGCCAGGAGATTCCTTTCCTCCGGCAGGGGGTAAACACAGAGTCCCTGTTACATCCTTCATCCATATGGGAGGGAGAGAGCTCTTCTGAACTATAGGGTGTACTTATCATACACTGGTTTGGCTCACATATACACACACAGGCACGACCTCCCGCTTGCACACACACAAACACACACGCACTCCCTCACAAACACATGCCACTCAGATTGTGGGTACTCTGATTGTGGGTACTCAGATTGTGGGTACTACGAGTGTGAGTACTCTGATTGTGGGTACTCAGATTGTGGGTACTCAGATTGTGGGTACTCAGATTGTGGGTACTCAGATTGTGGGTACTCTGATTGTGGGTACTCTGATTGTGGGTACTCTGATTGTGGGTACTCAGATTGTGGGTACTCAGATTGTGGGTACTCAGATTGTACTCAGATTGTGGGTACTCAGATTGTGGGTACTCAAATTGTGAGTACTCAGATTGTGGATACTCAGATTGTGGGTACTCAGATTTTGGGTACTCAGAGTGTGAGTACTCTGATTGTGGGTACTCAGATTGGGGGTACTCAGATTGTCGGTACTCAGAGTGTGAGTACTCTGATTGTGGGTACTCAGATTGTGGGTACTCAGTCTGTCTACTCACAATCCAGAACCTCCAGACCAAAGGATCCAATATAAGTCAGATTCTATGACCAGTCCATACCCTTCCATTAGCAATCAGACACTGTATTCTGGTTAACACATCCAGCCAGTATACTGTATTCTGGTTAACACATCCAGCCAGTATACTGTATTCTGGTTAACACATCCAGCCAGTATACTGTATTCTGGTTAACACAGCCAGCTTAAGTGGATCTCGTCTCAAGTCAAAATCTTTGAGAATGGACAGACAAATGGAGAAATCAGGGCTCCCCTTCAAAATGTTCACTCACTAGTTAGCACATCAAGTTGGAAGAGCTTCCATCCTTTGTAAAGCCTTTGTGACTACGCAGGGGACATTGAGGTGGGTGTGATCTCTTTCCCAGGTTTGAGGGCGTTTTCAAAGAGGTTGTGGGGGTGCAGAGAGAGCTCTAACTCCCTAAGTCTTCTCTCTGTTAGTAGGCTTGGATCTCAGCCTGGTCCCAGTCTGGTCCAGCCTGTTCCAGCCCTGTCCTGGCCCTACACTGTATATCAGCATTGGTTCCCATCTGTCAGCACATACTTGGGCAGAATCTTCGTGGGCCGCCGCTGAGACCTTGGATAATGATCACTCAGAATGAACCAATTTTAGCCTTTTATTAGTGGATTCCTTGGTCACAGAGTTATCTCTACTCACCAGAGAGCAGAGGACAGGGAGAGAGGGGGAGAGGAGTATGGAGAGAGAGAGGCAGAGGGGAGTATGGAGAGAGAATGGGAGAGGAGAGTATGGAGAGAGAGAGGGAGGGAGAGGGGAATATGGAGAGAGTGGAAGAGGGGTGTATTGGAAGAGGGGAGTATGGAGAGAGTGGGAGAGGGGAGTATGGAAAGAGTGGGAGAGGGGAGTATGGAGAGAGTGGGAGAGGGGAGTATGGAGAGAGTGGGAGAGGGGAGTATGGAGAGAGTGGGAGAGGAGAGTATGGAGAGAGAGAGGGAGAGGGGAGTATGGAGAGAGAGGGAGAGGGGAGTATGGAGAGAGTGGGAGAGGGGAGTATGGAGAGAGAGAGGGAGTCAGAGAAAAAGTTTAAATCGTCAAAATAGTTTCTATTGATGCCAGAATGTTGGATGACCCTTGTCTGCTCTAGCCTAGTGGAGACTCCTGCTACACACACAGGCAGGCTCAAAATGCCATGCCACCCCAGTCAGTCTTACAACCCACTCAATCAGTAGTTAGAGCTCCACAAGCCCCTTGTTTCTGAATGTAGTGGCTGAGCAAACAGGGACTGCTGTCTAATTGTTAGCCACTGATGGGAACAATGTGACGATGGCTGAGCCTATACGAACAGGTTGTGTCCTGCTCATGTCTGTCTGAATGCAGCACGGAGGCTGTGAGTTTGAATCCATCGTATATTTGATGTTTGAAAACCACTTCTTATTTGGAATTCACTTACTGTAAAACTTCAATTATTAGCCTGGGAGTTTAATTGCTTAAATCCCTGAACACAACAGGCGCTTATTAGAGACAGGCTTCTATTTGAGCCAGGCGTCTATTTCCTTAATACACACAACTTTTGCTAATTTGCATAGTTAATTGTTTAACTCCAGCATTCACTTCCAACATTTTAATCAATGTCATCATTTCCTGCACTAAAGTGTTATCATTTATACACTGTGTTACATTTCGTTTGTCTTAGTATGCCACTATTTAGGGAAAAAATGGACTTTCTTGACAGAATAATTATTATCATCTTTGACAGTGCTTTTTCGGCAGTTCTTACTTTCGAGGGCAATTGATCGATTTCTGGGGATCTGTACTCACAAAGTTGTTGACTGTTTTGTGCTTGCCAGTTACTGTAGCTAGCCGTTAGCAGCTAATGGCTAGCAGTTTCTTACTAGCGATAAAAACTAGAAGTCGACCGATTGTGATTTTTCGATGCCGATAACGATTATTGGAGGACCAAAAAAAGCCGATACCGATTAATCAGCCGATTTTTATATATATTTTGTAATAATGAAAATTACAACAATAATGAATGAACACTTTTATTTTAACTTAATATAATACATCAATAAAATCAATTTAGTCTCAAATAAATAATGAAACATGTTCAATTTGGTTTAAATAATGCAAAAACACAGTGTTGGAAGAAAGTAAAAGTGCAATATGTGCCATGTAAAAAAGCTAACGTTTCAGTTCCTTGCTCAGAACAGGAGAACATATGAAAGCTGGTGGTTCCTTTTAACATGAGTCTTCAATATTCCCAGTTAAGAAGTTTTAGGTTGTAGTTATTATATGAATTATAGGACTATTTCTCTCTATACCATTTGTATTTCATATACCTTTGACTATTGGATGTTCTTATAGGCACTATAGTATTGCCAGTCTAATCTCTGGAGTTGATAGGCTTGAAGTCATAAACAGCTCAATGCTTCAAGCATCGCGAAGAGCTGATGGCAAACACAGGAAAGTGCTGTTTGAATGAATGCTTACGAGCCTGCTGCTGCCTACCACCGCTCAGTCAGACTGCTCTATCAAATATCAAATCATAGACTTAATTCTAATATAATAAACACACAGAAATACGAGCCTTAGGTCATTAATATTGTCAAATAGGTAAACTATAATTTAGAAAACAAAACGTTTATTCTTTCAGTGAAATACGGAACCGTTCCGTATTTTATCGAACGGGTGGCATCCCTAAGTCTAAATATTGCTGTTACATTGCACAACCTTCAATGCTATGTCATAATTATGTAAAATTCTGGGAAATTAATTACGGTCTTCACACAGTTCGCAACGAGCCAGGTGGCCCAAACTGCTAAATATACCCTGACTCTGCTTGCACAGAACGCAAGAGACGTGACACAATTTCCCTAGTTAATATTGCCTGCTAACATGAATTTCTTTCAACTAAATATGCAGGTAAAAAAATATATACTTGTGTATTGATTTTAAGAAAGGCATTGATATTTATAGTTAGATACATTGGTGCAACGACAGTGCTTTTTTCATGAATGCGCTTGTTAAATCATCCACCGTTTGGTGAAGTAGGCTGTGATTCGATGATAAATTAACAGGCATCGCATTGATTATTTGCAACGCAGGACAAGCTAGTTAAACTAGTAATATCATCAACTAGTGATTATGTTAAGATTGATTGTTTTTGATCAGATAAGTTTAATGCTAGCTAGCAACTTATCTTGGCTCATTGCTGCACTCACATAACAGGTGGTCAGCCTGCCACGCAGTCTACTCGTGGAGTGCAATGTAATCGGCGTCCAAAAATGCTAATTACCGATTGTTATAAAAACTTGAAATCCGCCCTAATTAATCGCCCACGCCGATTAATCGGTCAACCTGTAATAAAAATGGATGATTACCATATTTTTTTTGAGTCATATTACTGAATGATTTAATGTAACAAATCAAACATTAAACCTCGTAAACAATTCATGGTAATTCATGGTAACCTCGTAAACAATTCATTTAGATCCGGCGTTTATTTGAAACATATTCTGAAATGTGTGCCACTGCCCGGCTATCACTGGTCTTCTGTGTTCTCTCCTAACGCCATTTTCCCTTTCCCTTCCTCTCTTCCAAAGGGACTCAGTCAGTAAAGTAATACTCTATATTTGTTTTACAACCAAATATTCAACTGACTTCTTCCAATCAATGCTCATTTGATGGGTTAAGAGTCTACAGCAGAGAAGAAACATCCTCTTTCCTCTTTCTCAAACTACACAAACTCTTCCAGGTGTCCCAAGACAGAGGCGGATTACTCATGACGCAACATTGGTCATCCCTCCTTTGATGCACGGAAGCAAAACAAATCGACCAAGCATCAATTGTCATTCCAGAACAGTGGGATAAGAACGGCCTAGACTTTCCCAATCCCGTTATAAATGTCTCATAGACCTGCAAAAGCATAAAGTACATGGTGCATTCGGTGTCCAGAGTCGGCTTGTTCAACCACTGGCTTAGACCTAACCCTCTTTAAAAGAACTAATCTTCAAAGAGAGGAGAATTCCTAGACTTCAGACTACAACGGGATTATAGTTTCTATGGCTACTGATAGTAATTACCAACCAATAAAGAAGGAGAGTTAAACACACTTTTGTATGTTAAACAAACAGGGGTGAATAGAGGTGGAGAATTCCTAAACAGCTTAATGTGGAGGCCAAGCAGGGTCATGCATGTTTAGACTCTAGCCTCGCAATGAACCCAGACAGCCATACATCTAGGGCTAGGAGAGAGAGACACACACAGGGACATAGACACACACAGGGACATAGACACACTCAGACACACACAGTCTGCAAAGTCGGCTTCACATTTTAAGTCTTGAATCTACTTTGTCATGTCAGGATACTAGCTTTATATAGAACAAAAAAGCACCAAAAAAGGTATAGTACAGTGTACCTCCAAATCAACTTTGCCCTCGTACCCCTATGTCCCCCCCTCTGCTCACAGAGACTGTGGCAATAGGGAAACATGGTAAAATAAGGAAACGTTTCCCTAACAGCTCCGTAACCAACACAAATCATTAGATGCCCCTAAAATTACATTTCCTGCAAACTGGCCTGTTTTAGCATAGAGTGTTCATGGGAAGTTAGTTGGACAGACGCTATTCTCATCAGAAACACCTGTAGAGAGGAGAGTGCTACCTCGACTCAACATGTGAGAGAGAGAGAGAGAGAGAGAGAGAGAGAGAGATGGGGGGAGAAAGAGAGCGAGATAAATAGAAAGACAAAGGGAAAAACAGAAATAAAGAGAGAGAGTAAGAGCTGTCAAGAGGGAAATAAACATGACCTTTCAGCATAAATTGAGAACATTAACACAGAATCATGACAAATGCTTAAAAAACAGGATTCTAACATGGTGTGAAACCTTTGTGGTTTGATACAGTATATGCTATTAATCAATATAAAGTGATGCCTTGTAACACATTTCTAATTCATGGGACTAAACTGATGGTTCAGTGGTTTTCACAGCCCCCAGCAGAAGGTCTGAGGTAGGGGAGAGAACAGAACAGGAGCTGGATTGGGAAAGCCCAAAGCTGTCGCTGAACAACCATTCCTTTCTGCCTTTTTCCTCTCACTCAGAACTCAGCCATGCCAAGAACAGCCTGTCAGTCAACTCAGATAACAGCAGCCAAGCGTGGATCCATGGCCAAACTGAACACTACAAGAGTCAGGTACAGTACTACACGAGTCAGGTACAGTACTACACGAATCAGGTACAGTACTACACGAGTCAGGTACAGTACTACACGAATCAGGGACAGTACTACACGAGTCAGGTACAGTACTACACGAATCAGGGACAGTACTACACGAGTCAGGTACAGTACTACACGAATCAGGGACAGTACTACACGAGTCAGGTACAGTACTACACGAGTCAGGTACAGTACTAAACGAGTCAGGTACAGTACTACACGAGTCAGGTACAGTACTACACGAGTCAGGTACAGTACTACACGAATCAGGTACAGTACTACACGAATCAGGGACAGTACTACACGAGTCAGGTACAGTACTAAACGAGTCAGGTACAGTACTAAACGAGTCAGGTACAGTACTACACGAATCAGGTACAGTACTACACGAGTCAGGTACAGTACTAAACGAGTCAGGTACAGTACTACACGAATCAGGTACAGTACTACACGAATCAGGTACAGTACTACACGAGTCAGGTACAGTACTACACAAGTCAGGTACAGTAGAGCTGCTACACCATGAAGGAGAGGGACAGAAATTAAAGACAAAAAGAGAAAGATGGAGTGATGGCAAAATGGCACTGGAAGAAATGGCAGCAGTTTCACGTGCTCCCAACCAATTGTGCTATTATGTGGGGGGTTTTGAGCTTCTGGATATCAGGACAGCGATCACTCACCTCTGATTAGACAAAGGTTTTTTCTTCAGTAAGCAGGACGCACAGGACATACTCCAAACACTCGACAAGGCCAACATCCCAATTATTTGCAAGTGGAAGAGATGCAGGCACAGAGGACACCGAGTGGGATGCCTCGTTAGGATCTGCCGAAGGCGAGTGGGAAAGCTGCCGTTACAGTCAATATTACTCGCCAAAATACAATCATTGGACAATAAATTAGACGAGGTATGATCACGAATATCCTAGCAACAGACATAAAAAACTGTAATATCCTATGTTTCACAGAATCGTGGCTGAATGACGACATGGATATTCAGCTAGCGGGATATACGCTGCACAGGGAGGATAGAACAGCACACTCCGGTAAGACGAGGGTGGTCTGTGCATATTTGTAAACAACAGCTGGTGCACGAAATCTAAGGAAGTCTCCAGATTTTGCTTGCCTGAAGTAAAGGATATTGTGATAAATTGCAGGCCACTACTTGCCTAGGGAATTTTCAGCTATACTTTTTGTGGCTGTTTATATACCACCACAGACAGATGCTGGCACTAAGACCGCACTCAGTCAGCTGTATAAGGAAATAAGCAAACAGGAAACCACTCACCCAAAGGCAGCGCTCCTAGTGGTCGGAGACTTCAATGCATGGAAACTTAAATCAATTCTACCTAATTTCTATCAACATGTTAAATGTGCAACCAGAGCGGAAAAAATTCTAGATCACCTGTACTCAACACACAGAGACGCGTACAAAGCTCTCCCTCGCCCTCCATTTGGTAAATCCGACCACAACTCTATCCTCCTGATTCCTGCTTACAAACAAAAATTAAAGCAGGAAGCACCAGTGACTCGGTCTATAAAGAAAAGTGGTCAGATGAAGCAGATGCTAAACTACAGGTCTGTTTTGCTATCACAGACTGGAACATGTTCCGGGATTCTTCCGATGACATTGAGTCACTGGCTTTATCAATAAGTGCATCGAGGACGTCGTCCCCACAGTGACTGTACGTACATACCCCAACCAGAAGCCATGGATTATAGGCAACATTTGCACTGAGCTAAAGGGTAGAGTTGCCGCTTTCAACGTGCAGGACTCTAACCCGGAAGCTTATAAGAAATCATGCTATGCCCTGCTACGAACCATCACACAGGCAAAGCATCAATACAGGGCTAAGATTGAATCATACTACATCGGCTCTGATGCTCGTCTTATGTGGCAGGGCTTGCAAACTATTACAGACTACAAAGGGAAGCACAGCCGCGAGCTGCCCAGTGACACGAGCCTACCAGACGAGGTAAATCACTTCTATGCTCGCTTCGAGGCAAGCAACACTGAGGCATGCATGAGAGCATCAGCTGTTCCAGATGACTGTGTGATCACGCTCTCCGTAGCAGACGTGAGTTAGACCTTTAAACAGGTCAACATTCACAAGGCTGCGGGGCCAGACGGATTACCAGGACGTGTGTTCCAGGCATGTGCTGACCAACTGGCAGGTGTGTTCACTGACATTTTTCAACATGTCCCTGATTGAGTCTGTAATACCAACATGTTTCAAGCAGACCACCATAGTCCCTGTGCCCAAGAACACGAAGGCAGCCTGCCCAAATGACTACAGACCTGTAGCACTCACTTCCATAGCCATGAAGAGCATTGAAAGGCTGGTAATGGTTCACATCAACACCATTATCCCAGAAACCCTAGACCCACTCCAATTTGCATACCGCTCAAACAGATCTACAGATGATGCAATCTCTATTGCACTCTACACTGCCCTTTCCCACCTGGACAAAAGGAACACCTATGTGAGAATGCTATTCATTGACTACAGCTCAGCGTTCAACACCATAGTACCCTCAAAGCTCATCACTAAGCTAAGGATCCTTGGACTAAAGACCTGCCTCTGCAACTGGATCCTGGACTTCCTTCCGGGCCGCCCCCACGTGGTGAGGGTAGGTAGCAACACATCTGCCACGCAGATCCTCAACACTGGAGCTCCCCAGGGGTGTGTACTCAGTCCCCTCCTGTACTCCCTGTTCACCCACGACTGCATGGCCAGGCACGACTCCAACACCATCATTAAGTTTGCAGAAGACACAACAGTGGTAGGCCTGATCACCGACAACGACGAGACAGCCTATAGGGAGGAGGTCAGAGACCTGGCCGGGTGGTGCCAGAATAACAACCTATCCCTCAGCGGACTACAGGAAAAGGAGGACCGAGCACGTCCCCATTCTCATCGACAGGGCTGTAGTGGAGCAGATTGAGAGCTTCAAGTTCCTTGGTGTCCACATCACCAACAAACTAGAATGGTCCAAACACACCAAGATACTCATGAAGAGGACACGACAAAGCCTATTCCCCCTCAGGAAACTAAAAAGATTTGGCATGGGTCCTGAGATCCTCAAAAGGTTCTACAGCTGCAACATCGAGAGCATCCTGACTGGTTGCATCACTGCCTGGTACGGCAATTGCTCTGCCTCCGACCGCAAGGCACTACAGAGGGTAGTGCGTACGGCCCAGCACATGACTGGGGCTAAGCTGCCTGCCATCCAGGACCTCTACACCAGGCGGTGTCAGAGGAAGGCCTTAAAAATTGTCAAAGACACCAGCCACCCCAGTCATAGACTGTTCTCTCTACTACCGCATGGCAAGCGATACCGGAGTGCCAAGTCTAGGACAAAAAGGCTTCTCAACAATTTTTACCCCCAAGCCATAAGACTCCTGAACAGGTAATAAAAAGGCTACCCGGACTATTTGCACTGTGTGCCCCCTCCCAACCCGTCTTTTACGCTGCTGCTACTCTCTGTTTATCATATATCATATATGCAGTCACTTTAACTATACATTCATGTACATACTACCTCAATTGGCCCGACCAACCAGTGTTCCCGCACATTGGCTAACCGGGCTATCTGCATTGTGTCCCACCACCCGCCAACCCTTCTTTTACCCTACTGATTCTCTGTTCATTATACAGTGCCTTGCGAAAGTATTCGGCCCCCTTGAACTTTGCGACCTTTTGCCACATTTCAGGCTTCAAACATAAAGATATAAAACTGTATTTGTTTGTGAAGAATCAACAACAAGTGGGACACAATCATGAAGTGGAACGACATTTATTGGATATTTCAAACTTTTTTAACAAATCAAAAACTGAAAAATTGGCCGTGCAAAATTATTCAGCCCCCTTAAGTTAATACTTTGTAGCGCCACCTTTTGCTGCGATTACAGCTGTAAGTCGCTTGGGGTATGTCTCTATCAGTTTTGCACATCGAGAGACTGAAATTTTTTCCCATTCCTCCTTGCAAAACAGCTCAAGCTCAGTGAGGTTGGATGGAGAGCATTTGTGAACAGCAGTTTTCAGTTCTTTCCACAGATTCTCGATTGGATTCAGGTCTGGACTTTGACTTGGCCATTCTAACACCTGGATATGTTTATTTTTGAACCATTCCATTGTAGATTTTGCTTTATGTTTTGGATCATTGTCTTGTTGGAAGACAAATCTCCGTCCCAGTCTCAGGTCTTTTGCAGACTCCATCAGGTTTTCTTCCAGAATGGTCCTGTATTTGGCTCCATCCATCTTCCCATCAATTTTAACCATCTTCCCTGTCCCTGCTGAAGAAAAGCAGGTCCAAACCATGATGCTGCCACCACCATGTTTGACAGTGGGGATGGTGTGGTCAGGGTGATGAGCTGTGTTGCTTTTACGCCAAACATAACGTTTTGCATTGTTGCCAAAAAGTTCAATTTTGGTTTCATCTGACCAGAGCACCTTCTTCCACATGTTTGGTGTGTCTCCCAGGTGGCTTGTGGCAAACTTGAAACGACACTTTTTATGGATATCTTTAAGAAATGGCTTTCTTCTTGCCACTCTTCCATAAAGGGCAGATTTGTGCAATATACGATATGATTGTTGTCCTATGGACAGAGTCTCCCACCTCAGCTGTAGATCTCTGCAGTTCATCCAGAGTGATCATGGGCCTCTTGGCTGCATCTCTGATCAGTCTTCTCCTTGTATGAGCTGAAAGTTTAGAGGGACGGCCAGGTCTTGGTAGATTTGCAGTGGTCTGATACTCCTTCCATTTCAATATTATCGCTTGCACAGTGCTCCTTGGGATGTTTAAAGCTTGGGAAATCTTTTTGTATCCAAATCCGGCTTTAAACTTCTTCACAACAGTATCTCGGACCTGCCTGGTGTGTTCCTTGTTCTTCATGATGCTCTCTGCGCTTTTAACGAACCTCTGAGACTATCACAGTGCAGGTGCATTTATACGGAGACTTGATTACACACAGGTGGATTGTATTTATCATCATTAGTCATTTAGGTCAACATTGGATCATTCAGAGATCCTCACTGAAGTTCTGGAGAAAGTTTGCTGCACTGAAAGTAAAGGGGCTGAATAATTTTGCACGCCCAATTTTTCGTTTTTGATTTGTTAAAAAAGTTTGAAATATCCAATAAATGTCGTTCCACTTCAAAAGGTCGCAAAGTTCAAGGGGGCCGAATACTTTCGCAAGGCACTGTATATGCATAGTCACTTTAACCATATCTACATGTACATACTACCTCAATCAGCCCAACTAACCGGTGTCTGTATGTAGCCTTGCTGCTGTTATTTTTCACTGTATTTTTACTGTTGTTTTTATTTCTTTACTTACCTATTGTTCACCTAATACCTTTTTTGCACTATTGGTTAGAGCCTGTAAGTAAGCATTTCACTGTAAGGTCTACACCTGTTGTCAAATAAACTTTGATTTGATTTGAAAGAGAAAGAAAAGAGAAATAGAGAGAGACAGCAAGAGAGTGATCCTGGGATGAGTTTGGAAAGAAGAAATATAATTTTAAAAAAATCTATATATATATATATATAGAGAGAGAGAGAGAGAGAGAGAGAGAGAGAGAGGAGAGAGATAGAGAGAGAGATGGGATGGGAGAGAGAGAGATAGAGAGAGAGAGAGAGGGAGAGAGATAGAGAGGGAGAGAGAGATGGGATGGGAGAGAGAGAGAGAGAGAGAGAGAGAGAGAGGAGAGGGAGATGGGATGGGAGAGAGAGAGAGAGAGAGAGAGACAGAGACAGAGACAGAGAAATAGAGAGAGAGAGAGAGAGAGAGAGAGAGAGAGAGAGAGAGAGGGGAGAGAGAGAGAGAGAGAGAGAGGAGAGGGAGAGGGGGGAGAGGAGAGAGAGAGAGAGAGAGAGAGAGAGGCAGAGAGAGAGAGAGAGAGAGAGAGCGAAAGAGCGAGAGAGAGAGAGAGGGGGTGGGAGAGAGAGAGAGAGAGAGAGAGAGAGAGAGAGAGAGAGAGAGAGAGAGAGAGAGAGAAAGGGGGTGGGAGAGAAAGAAAGAGGCTTTATTCTCTTTATTCTTTTGGAACTTCTATGAGTTTACACTGTACATTTTATATGTTTATTTCACTTTTGTATATTATCTACTTCACTTGCTTTGGCAATGTTAACATGTTTCCCATGCCAACAAAGCCCTTAAATTGAAATTGAATTGAGGGGCGGGGGGTGAGACAGAAGGAGAGTGATCCTGGTATGATTTTAGTTTAACGGCTAGGAGTGGCGCAGCGGGTGCCTGCCAAGTGCCAAGGCTTCCCCATCCAAAGCCCTGATGTCATGGGTGGCAGTGAGGGGCCTGGCTACCTTTCCTCAGACAGACCGTTTATCAGATATATGAGCCAGCCAGCCAGCCAAGGCCAATGTGTGGTTCAACATTAACCCCATCGCCAGTCACCAACACCGCTGCTCTCTACTCTCCTCTGCTCTGTTCTGGCTCTCCTCTACTCTCCTCTGTTCTGTCTCTACCCTCCTCTGCTCTTATCTCCTATCCTCCCCTCTGCTCTCTACTGCTCTCTTCTGCGCTCCTCTCCTCTTTTCTCCTCTCCCCTCTACTCCGCTTTCCTCTCCTCTCCTCTCCTCCCCTCTGCTCTCTACTGCTCTCTTCTGCACTCCTCTCCTCTTTTCTCCTCTCCTTTGCTCTCCTCTGCTCTCCTCTGCTCTTTTCTCCTCTCCTCTCCTCTCCTCCACTCTCCTCTCCTCTGCTCTCCACTCCTCTGCTCTTTTCTCCTCTCCTCCGCTCTCCTCTCCTCTGCTCTCCACTCCTCTGCTCTCCACTCCTCTGCTCTCCACTCCTCTCCTCTCCCCTCTACTCTCCTATGCTCTCCTCTCCTCTGCTCTCCTCTCCTCTGCTCTCCTCCGCTCTCCTCTGCTCTTTTCTCCTCTCCTCTCCTCTCCTCTGCTCTTTTCTTCTCTCCTCTCCTCTCCTCTCCTCCGCTCTCCTCTCCTCCGCTCTCCTCTCTTCTCATTACTCCTCTCCTCTCCTCTGGGGAAGCATTTATGAGTGAAATGTTACAAGATGGATATGATGTTGTGGGAAATTCTGAATTAAAGCCTTTCTTCATAGAGAGAAATTTGACACTGCCTGTCACAATCCTGTTGACTGATAAGCCGCATTTATTTATTTATTTTTTAAAAGCCTGCTAAGATTGGGTATATATCAGCTCTAACACAGCGTGGCAATGTACAAAGGCCTAATTGTGGGCGGTGAGAGATTTACCAGTCTGCATGCGACGGGGTTCCATAAGTCCTTAAAGCAATGCAAACAGGTTTTAGAGATTTACACTGACACATTTACAGCTGAATTTAGAAAGTAATGTTTCATTCCCACTCCTGTGAAATGAAATATAGCATGGTCCCCACGTATTAACTTAGATAAATGCTACTAAGCGAGGAAAATTGTAATTTAAAAAGTCAAAATGTATATCTCTTTTTACTACAAGGCATTTCCTAATACCTCCATTAGTGCATAGCCTACACAACCCATGAGGTGCATTGATGCACACTTTACTTAAATAATGAGTGTCGTTCTTCTATCAAAGAACTGATTATTTAGGCTAATTGTTGACACAAGTAAAGGAATTTAGGCCCTTAGCTCCACTACGAGCTCTAAAGAATATGTCCAAGAGGATGCTTCTTAATCTACAGCAAAAAGCCAACCACTCTTTGAGTCCATAGATATCCAGAGGAGATGTTCTCTCTGCCATGCCCTCACCTCCGCTGTGCAGTGCAGTCAGACAGTAATTGCAGGAAAGGGGTTTCCATGCTTGGCTTCAGATCGCAGGGGAGAAACTTGATCAAACCCTCTCTCTAGCCCAGAGAGAGCAGAGACCAAATGAGGATATGACATGAGAGTGAACAATGTTTAGCCTCAATGAATCATAGTCTCCCAAGAGTCAAGACTCCCAACCAGAAAAACACTAGGCATAGCTTTCTGTGGGGGTTGTTTCTTAGAAGGCTTTAAGATGAAAATATCATGCGGTTGTAAGAAGGAATAACTTACAGTAAAACTGCAATCTATTGCAATTTACAGAACCTATTTATCACAATCTAATATCTAAGAAACAAACCTCTGGGTTATTTTGCAAAACCACCCACATTTGACAAAGATTTGGGATTAAAACCACCCACAATTATGTTTTTTTCCTTCACTAAATTAGGCTACTGGATAGTATTTTCAGTAGTAGCCTAACATACCTGGTTGACAGTCTACGGGAATAATAGTGCCACTGGTATGCTATCAAAGATTGATAGGAAACACTTGTGATCTCATTTTCTTTACAGTCTTTAGTTTATTTAGTAAATATTTTCTTAACTCTATTTCTTGAACTGCATTGTTGGTTAAGGGCTTATAAGTAAGCATTTCACGGTAAGATCTATAAACCTGTTGTTATTGTCGCATGTGACAAATACAATTTGATTTGATTTAATGATATAATTGCGCTGGGAAACACAAGCGGAAGTCAGTAATGAAAGTAATCAGTAGCTCTACTGCTGCTGCCAGTTGTTAAACTACAAACCCAAACACACAACAACCACGACTTGAGGAGACCCACTGGGCACAGACGTCAATTCAACATCTATTCCACCTTGGTTCAACGTAATTTCATTGAAATGATGCAGAAACAACGTTGATTCAACCAGTGAGTGCCCAGTGGGGAGGGTAAACAAATTAAATTAAAAATGGATGCCTGATAGTGCATTCAAGTTCATATTTCTGCTTCTCATATCTGACCATCCGTTTAATGTAACACTGCACAAAATAATAACTGAGTAAGAATTGTATAGCCATCTATTACTGTAAGTAACCACCACTTAAACAATTAGCCAAGACAAGACATCATCTTCAAAACATGGTCCATGTTGAGCAATACAGCCATATAAACTTGGCAAACATATGATGTGAATAACAAAAGGTAAGTAGGTAATTGCTAATGCATGACATGTTTTACACACTGTTGTTTGAAAGTAACGAGGGACCAGCTGAGAAGTGTATGATTTATGACTGAGGACTGATTCATAGAAGGTGTGTGACTTTATTATCTTTCCAGATGCTTCACACTGGACCAAAACTGTCACAAAACACACACACACACGCAAGCGAAGGCACACACACACACACACACACACACACACACACACACACACACACATACACACACACACACACACACACACACACACACACACACACACACACACACACACACACACACACACACACATGTACATACACTACAACCATTACATCTGTTTCACACATATAGTTCCTTCACATTCCTGAACGTCTGAGAAGGCTTTTAAAGATACAGCAATGGATGGCTGAGTTACAGTACCATGCATTAGGAGGAGAGAGAGAAGAGGGGGCTAAGAGCTCAGCTATCAGAGCTGAGGAAGAGGACAGGAGGCTTCCTGCTAGAGACAGAGACTGCAGTCCAGACAGGGTTTTTCAGAGGCAAAGTGCCTTTAGTGTCAACAGTTCTGTCTTGTTGAAATCTGTACCCGAGGCAGTTCCACCCAAATGATTGATAGCCCTCTGACTGTTATGACATGTAAGAGACTCTGTATCATGGCATATTGAGAATGTGTTTCTTTCCACTCCCCTTTTCCAGTCTGCTGAAGAAGTGGAGATATGAAATGGTTAGGGTTTGATCCCCCCCTTTTCCTGTTCTATCATAAAATCCTATTTGATGAACACATAACTCATCAAGTCATGTGTCTTGGATTACCATTCCTGGCTCTTGACACTAGTCTAAGAGAGTGGCATGTCAGAATATGGCCTTACTGCCTCCTCCAACCTTTGTAAATAATATACCAATCCAATAGGGAGGACTGGTGTAATCCAAACAAACCTAGACACATCCTCTAGCAGGCAATTAATAACACATAGACAAACTGGGTAACAAACTAAAATCCTATTCAATTCACAAGAGGGCAAACCAAAATTGCCCAATGACAGCACCTCTCTTCCAAACTTTTAAACTGTGGAAACTAGTGATGGGGAAATTAAATCGATAGTTACATATCAGATATTATTTTTGAAGATATATTGCATCGTATCGCAGTGTTTCCCCTATATTCATTTAACAGCGGCGGGTCGCCGCTGCTAAATCGTTGCTTCCACCCCAAAAAATATGATAAAAAAATGGGATAGTAAAACATTTTCAGTGAAAACTTAAATTACTAAAACCAGGGGCCTCCCGGGTGGCGCAGTGGTCTAAGGCACTGCATCGCAGTGCTAGCTGTGCCACCAGAGACTCTGGGTTTGAGCCCAGGCTCTGTCGCAGCCGGCCGCGACCGGGAGGTCCATTGGGTGACGCACA
Source organism: Oncorhynchus tshawytscha (assembly GCF_018296145.1). Lineage (NCBI taxonomy): Eukaryota > Metazoa > Chordata > Actinopteri > Salmoniformes > Salmonidae > Oncorhynchus > Oncorhynchus tshawytscha. Next base: position 76,617,949 of record NC_056433.1, read on the forward strand.
ATTGGCCTAGCATTATCCAGGTTAGGGAGGGTTTGGCCGGTAGGGATATCCTTGTCTCATCAAGCACTAGAGACTCCTGTCGGGCCGGGCACAGTGCACGCTGACCAGGTCGCTAGGTGCACAGTGTTTTCTCCGACACATTGGTGCGGCTGGCTTCCGGGTTGGATGCTCGCTGTGTTAAGAAGCAGTACGGCTTGGTTGGGTTGGGTTGGGTTGTGTTTCGGAGGACACATGACTTTCGACCTTCGTCTCTCCCGAGCCTGTATGGGAGTTGATGAGACAAGACAGTAACTACTAACAATTGGATACTACGAAATTGGGGAGAAAAAAGGGGAGTAAAAATAATACTAAATTAAATTTAAAAAATTACTAAAACCTGATAGAAAGGATAATGGAGCTATGTATTTCTAAGATCATCTTTGAGAACTAACAACCACCAAAATAAAAACTAGACAAAACAGCACATTTTCTCTCAGCCCCATGTCATGTGTAGAATTGCAGGAAATTAACTTCAAAACAGCTAAATCTGCGGCCTCTAAAATTGTTCACGCCATTGGCCATGCCCACATGCCCACTGAGCCCCCACCCCCCACAATAACTTTGCCACTGCTGCAGAAAAAATCCTAGGGGAAACAATGTATCATATTGACATATGTTAGTTGGCTGTAACTGCACTTTTTAAATAGGGAGACCATTTGTTTTTAGCACTTGTATTTCCATGACTGATCAACACTCTTAGTGTCCTGGCTCTCTTGTCCCTCTGCAGCAGACATATGGTGAACAACATCAAATCACAATAAAATCACAGTATTGAATAGCAACACATACAGAATCACGAGGATCGTTAGAATCGCAATACATATCGTATCGGCACCTAAGTATCGTGATAGTATTATATCGTGAGGTCCCTGGCAATTTCCGGGCCCTAATGGAAACTACTTGACACCATCTGGGCACCTGCCTCCGCTAGACAGCTGTTATAAAGCTTATATAAAGCCACAGGATGTTTATAACCTTTCACAGGTTAAGTGTGGGGAGGAGAGTGATTGTTTGGCTTTGTGATGACTTAGTGAAAGGATATTATTAGCTATAAAGTCACTTTATGTCCCTGAAATCACAACTGATGTGACAGAAATGTAAACAACATGATATATCAATTAACTTCCTCACTGCCAGTGTGTGCAGGACAAGGTACTAGGCCTATAGAGATTGTAGAAGACAACGTTGCAGTTAACTTCCTCACTGCCAGTGTGTGCAGGACAAGGTACTAGGCCTATAGAGATTGTAGAAGACAACGTTGCAGTTAACTTCCTCACTGCCAGTGTGTGCAGGACAAGGTACTAGGCCTATAGAGATTGTAGAAGACAACGTTGCAGTTAACTTCCTCACTGCCCGTGTGTGCAGGACAAGGTACTAGGCCTATAGAGATTGTAGAAGACAACGTTGCAAGACAATAATTTTAGACACACGACAAGTCTAGCTAGGCTACTGTTTGTTATTTGACTACAGTGATTAGCCTTACATTTCTGACGGAGTGAGTCTGTTCCAACAAAGACATTTTCTTCCCTTTCGAAAAACTTCATTACTCTCAGCATCCGTCAGCATTGTATTGCTGAGTTTGCTTTAAATCACAAATGGATCGACACTCACAATGGACCTCTAGCTGGGACTGAGATAGTTATCCTCTTCATCATGCCTGGAGAAGAAGAGTCCTTTTGAATTTCAATATACTGGAGATTATAAATCAATGTTTCAATTGGCTTTGTTTAAAATATAAACGACTTGGCGGTAAACAATACTTGATCAATGAAGATATTATGTGGAACCAAGTAGCCTATGTTGAAGTCCAAGAAAACAACGAATTGAATGTCCATATAACCATCTGAATGTTGTTTTATTAACGGGGGGGGGGACAAATAAAATGAGGAAAGGAATATTTTGCAGAGACACGTCAATCGAATAAATCGATAGGCTAACGGCTAGTGACCAATAGCCTATGTATCACCATACGAATGGCATCAAATATGAAAATGCATGGCATTCGAATTTGCGTGTGTTTCAGATAATATGACATTGTAACACTGTAATAAAGTCACATTCTTACGTGTCGCAGTCATCTCTAGGACAGCCAGGAGTAGCACGATGGTTCGGATAATGTGGAGCTGACATCTCGGAGGACGGTGGGTCACTGTTGCTCGAGCTGGATACATTCCTCCGATGCTTTTCTAGTTCCTTTACACCCACTACAACCGTAATCTCACGTGCAAACGTTGATTTAAAAAGAAGACACACACAAATGTCTATAATAACTGTCTACGCACTCGTCCTTATCCTGTGACTGTGTGTAGTAGAACGCACGAAGTTCTCTCTCTTTCCCTGTCTCCTCTCTCTGACCGCCGGAGTCCCACTGTCTTCTTTCCCTGTCTCCTCTCTCTGACGGCCGGAGTCCCACTGTCTTCTTTCCCTGTCTCCTCTCTCTGACCGCCGGAGTCCCACTGCCTTCTTTCCCTGTCTCCTCTCTCTGACGGCCGGAGTCCCACTGTCTTCTTTCCCTGTCTCCTCTCTCTGACCGCCGGAGTCCCACTGTCTTCTTTCCCTGTCTCCTCTCTCTGACCGCCGGAGTCCCACTGTCTTCTTTCCCTGTCTCCTCTCTCTGACCGCCGGAGTCCCACTGTCTTCTTTCCCTGTCTCCTCTCTCTGACGGCCGGAGTCCCACTGCCTTCTTTCCCGCTCTGAGCGCACGCTCACAAAACGTCTGTCTGAGCGGCTCGTCTCGCACGAGCCATCTGGCTCTGATTAGTGCTCGATGTGTCGCCACCTTGTGTTGAAAATACACAGTTCTTTGCGCAACCAAAGTGTTCAGATCGCACCAAGGAAAACGTGATGCATTGCTGTCTATCTATGGTGTTTGAAGTTCATTTATTAATTCCCATATGGGTGGGCTATACTAGCATAGCAGACATACATAAGAGCCTATTCTAATTGCTGTAACAAAGCTGGAGTAAAAGTAGGCTAGCCTACTTCAGGTCATGCAAAAGTGTGCATCAATCAATTAATAATTTTAGAAAATAATATCAGCAGTTCCAATTCACTACAGAAAAATAGATTATTGCAAAAATATTTGTATCACTAGAAAGACATGAGCAGGTTGATGTGGGTTAAAGAAATGATTCCAGCATACACAATGTTGGAGCACAGCCAAGAGGTTGAAATTGGTAACATGTGGAATGAGACATCACACACTCAATCCAGGGCCAACTAATGTAGAGTTTACAGGATAGAGCTCATTCATTGTCATGAATTTGAAAGTGATGCCTGCTCTTCTGAACAGGGGAAGGGAGATTAAGGGAGAGAGAGGGGGAAAGATTTGTGACCTGTTGCCACACAAAAATGGCAACCAGTGATGAACAAACACCATTGTAAATACAACCCATATTTATGTTTATTTATTTTCCCTTTTGTACTTTAACTGTTTACACATGATTATAACACTGTACATAGACGTAATATGATATTTGAAATGTCTCTATTCTTTTGAAACATGTGTGAGTGTAATGTTTACTGTTC